>NC_056729.1:592038949-592089458 GCF_019279795.1 Protopterus annectens | reverse complement strand
AGTCAAAACCCCAAAAAGTAAACTAAACTAAAAAAGCAGTTCTTGGGACAAGTAGAACAGCAACGGGAAGCTCCTAGTAACAACCGCAAAACAAGATTAATCGTTTTCACACTGTCATACACCCATACACTGCCTACTAGACTTACCTTCAAAAATAGATCTCCCTTGCAGCGGTAGTGTGCTTACATGGTTTTACTACACTGCCGTCTTCTCAGAGTGTGATGTTTGGAAGTAGCTGCAGTCTAGTGAACAAACATACGGAAATGTTCTAATAAAATAAATAGATGGATCCTGTAGCAATGTAGTGAATTTATGCAACTCTCAGAAAAAAGAAAGGGATTTTCTACTGCAGGACTCCATATTTATTTTAACAAAACAAAGAAAACTTATGTTCTTGGGGTGGAGGTGTTAGGCTTGGATTGTAAGCATCCGATTGGCCGTCAACACTTACTTCACGCAACTCATACAGAAATGGCTTGTTGTGATCAGAGGTACACAGTGCACAGCAAGCCGATTTTCTCAAAAAAATCAAATATGAGCATCATGTTATTCCACACTGAAAACTAAGCTGAGAATGTAACTGACAAAGTGCAGGTACTTTTTCAGCTTAGTTTTTACAAGTGGAGCTAAAATATGACTGTATAGTTACTCGCGTTTGTGGAAGGCACTCTGGTGTAACTGTATTCAACTCCTAACGTCTCAGAGAGCGCTCGGAGTTGACCACTAAGGCGCCATGAGACGGTACTTGGAGTTAATGAGTTAATGCATACCCACGGTCCACCTACCTGGCACCCCTCTACAGCAGTCGTGACAAATACTTACTGCGAGCGCAGCTGGGGTATGAGCACACCCCTACACATTGCCCACTCTCCCCATCTCGGGACACAAGTCATACGTTTTGTCAACCCATGTATTATCACACTTGCACAACCTACTGTTCCATGTACACCTACATCCTGCTCGTATTAGTGTCGGTAGATTCTTTCATACCTGAATTTTTGGGGTCCCGCAAGGGAGACCGTTATCCATGTTTAAAGTGTAGACCTTGCAGAACTCTCCCACTAGTCCTTTCCTACTGGTGTTTTGGACGGCGGCAGTGTATTGATCTGTATTGCCTGTCTGTATGTCTGTCCAGCCTAGCTGGACGATGTGGGGGGTATAACGTTTCTTTATAGGACCTCCCAGTCACAAATGCCCGGGCTGTAATTATGTTACCCCTAACTGCTGTGAAGTAACCTATTTATGTGAATGTGTATATCTACACTGACATATAGTTTGTTTTGTGTGTATGTGTATATATCACTACCTGTTGTTTGGTTTGTGTGTATATATATATATATATATATATATATATATATATATATATATATATATATATATATATATATACATATATATATATATATCCGTATTGTGTATGTAAATTATTATAGCTATGTGTATATATACTTTTTTATCTATATATACATCTGTGTGTCCGTTAACCTATACATTTCCCAGACATGGGCGCTTACACATGCATATTGGTTTTATCCCTGCTTCAACAGGACATGCAGCAGACAGATGTCACAAGTTTATCATATCTGGGGTGCCGCTGCTAACTGGGTTGTGATAGTGTCATTCCACCTATTCCTCATATGCGCAGCCTATTATTCCTGCTACTGTGTTTGTTTCTGTACACATTCATATTATTACTGTTGATAGGATGTGTGTTTGTGTTACTGTGACTGTACGTCAACAAATTGTTGTCTTCATGTAGTTGTGTCTTTCTGCTTTTCCCAGTTTGGGGTTGTCACAGCAGAACTCCGTTCCGCTCATGGGTGGCGTATAGGTTTTACGTGCCGGGCTGCCAGACCTGACGCACAACGTCCGACAACGATACGCCCATTCACGCATGTCTCCATGCAAATGACGCTCTATCTGGAAATCGCAACTATGTACTAGCTGAACTCCACGGGCCGCTCCATTGCACCTGGCGCAACATTACCCTATCACTCCTGTGTCCATACTTGCATATCCATGGTTTCTCCTGCACACCCGTGTTGAGTTTCCCCGCATAACAGACATTATACACCTGATATCGCAGCCATGACACACCTTTACACATTGCCCTCTCATGAGCATTAGGGCCCTACACACATTTTGTACCGCCTCATGTATTCACAGGCTCACCATCCATTCATATTTGCACATACGTGCCTTTCCTGGTGTTATGGATTACGAACGATTTGCGGATTACAAGTGTAGGTGGTCGCAGCATGTCCTACATTCCATCTGTTTACAATGTTGATGTAGCACTTCAATGATGTTATGGCCACTGGTATAGCCCTGCCTCTGGTGTGGAGAGTGGTGCTCTACCCACACTTGTGCAGCTTTATGTGACATACGCTGTGAGCACTTCATAATTCCTAACTTGCTCTGGATTCCCTTCACAACCCTTAGGTTTGCTTTCATCTGTCAGCGCTCCTAATATATATATATATATATATATATATATATATATATATATATATATATATATATATATATATATATATATATATATATATATATATATATATATATATATATATATATAGATATGTAGCTATATTATTGCATATTTATGTTATGTCTGTGGATATTTCTCTATACACACATCTATCTAACTATATATATATGAAAGTTACAGCTGTAGAAGACAACATACATTTGCTATGCTAATAGCTGCGTACACCCGCGCAGGCCCACTTGCATCTACTTATTCTGAGTTACATATGTTTACAGGCATGTCTTTATGATTACATGTGCCTTATTCCTTATGACAGTACCACTTTGATGGAATCCGATTAACGGACCCATGCAAACGCGGTCACCTTTACATGTATAAATGTTGGCTTTACAGCACAGAGGCATTCATTACACAATTAATATGTGCTATAGTTGTACTTGCACCGGGAATGCCTTTATCTTGGGTGGATGCTGTAACCACTACACTATTGGTGTTCTGGCTCATTTATATGTATACCCATGGTTCATAGCTACTCTGACATACGCCTCACCGCTTCCTTTAAACAGCAGGCATCCATTCTCCTGCTGGGAAAACCGCAGTACTACAATTAGGACATTCCCTGTTTCCTACTGCTCTGGACCCATGCTGCGAGTCTACTCACTCCAAGGATATTCATAACTCCTACGCTTATAGTCCTCACACATGCGTGCGTTTGATTGTCAGGGTTTTCATGTGCTGGTCCGGGTTTAGGCTTGGCTGACTGGTGACTAGCACTGCCCTGGTGCTGTTCAAAGATCAGACGTAGCACATGGACAGAGTTAGTCCAGAGTTTAACATTCTAACTGTGTTTACAGACGCAGGTGTTTGGGCACCTCTGACCACATTATTGGGTCGGTGCTACATAATCTAGGGCGGGGAGTGGTTCCACTACATAATGCAGGTTGTGGGGAGGGGTTCCCTTCCCATTTGACTATTTCATTCATTTATACATACAATGAATATTATTCTGGACATCTGTTATGAAATAACTACAGGTATGCAATAGTCTAGTCAACAGCTGGGACAGTTGGTTGGTGTACTTCTGTGTATGGACCTCTCTGATACTCGGGGACTCATGTCTACAGTGACAGGGACAAGGCTATGACAACTCAGGGACAATCACGGACACTTCTACCATATTAGTACTATTAACTTGGAACATGTTGACAGATTCGTAATACTACTAATTGCCTGCAGTTAAATGCGTCTAGTACTCTTCATTGTTGTAATTAGTCATTCTCATTCAACACCTTTACCCCAAAGGGCACTGGCTTTGTGAGTTTTTAAGGGTCTGGCCAGTTATTGTGTGAATGCTCTGACTATTGGTATTGTTCACATTGTCATATGTACGGGTTGTGCTGTATTCTGGTGACTAGGGTTGGCACCTTTTCACATGGCCAAGATGGGACATTTTCGGAACACACCAGGTTTTACAAGCCGACACATACCCATGGTCAGTACAACAGATAGAACTTTACTTATTTGCCTACATAAAAGCCTATTGTTGTAGCGGTTTATTTGCTTATTCTGTTTCTTGTAACATTTAGGTATTGTAGATACTGCAATAATTATTTTCTGCTACTATTACATAACATATGGGACATAATTATGTCCTACAATCCCAGGACATTTGCCATTTGAAATGTCTTTTGTCAGGACACAACTGTCCAACGATGGACTATCCTCAAGCGGGACAGATGACAACCCTACTGCGGACACCAGATTGTTTGGGCCAACACATAGCCATGGTCACTGCAGGTTTAGAACAGTCATTTGTTTCCTAGCTGTAAGCCTTATACCTTTGGCACTTTTGTTGTTTGCCTGTTTCTTGTACGAATTACGTTTATTCTATCCTGACGTGACCACTTTAGGCAACTGTTACAGTATGGTGCATAGTTATTCCCTACGGTCACAAGAAATTTGGCATTGTACCATTGTTGGTCAGGTCACACCTACACACACATTAATTGTCCCTCACACAGTGGATCAGGGGTATCCTGTTTACGTCAGTGCATTCATCACCCTTATACCATGTGCCACTATGCATGTGTGCAATATATTCTCCCGCTTATTCATGTTGGGACACGTGCATCACGGGCAGGTGTTTGATCCTGGGTAGTAGGTTATGCATGACCATTTAGGGCTGGACAGTGTCGTGCACCTCTAATGCACATTCCAACTTGTGTCCAGATATCTACAGGACTGGACTTCATGTCTTCCATTCTAATGTTTACACAGGTTATGTATCCCATGAGGGATATCCAAAAATTGGACCGATCCACAACAAGAGAAATAACAAACATTTTTCTGGCATTATGAAAATGTGCTGGGGGGTTTACATGCAAAGGATACATAGTGTGCAATCCTGCAACTGCCTAGGGTGACACTACCTACTACATATGCGTAGTGGTCACTATGTGTAGCTGTGGCTGCACCAAACCAGTAGGCCAAGTATGGCTGGATTTGGTGGATGTTCAGGTACGGGAGTGGGTTGTGTGATGTGGAGGGGATGCTGGGTAGTCCATTATGCATCCAGGTGTGTCGCATTTTTTCCGGCCAGTTCCATCAGGACCAATCTGTGGGTATGTGCCGGTAACAAGTATCGCACATTTCAATATTCATATGTTTGTGGAATTGTGTTCTACAGTATTGCCTGTCTGGTTGTATTGCAGCTGTTTATACATGTGTTTGTGTTTCTTTCAGCTTCACCCGCTGCTCCCTCATACACCTCTGGTTCACCTATTCTGCATATGACACAGTATCACCTTCGAGGATTGTACCATTACCCATCCCCCCACACACACAGATCACTGCTTTGGTTGTTGGCCCATGACACGGCCAGAGTAACACATTGAATACCCTACATGTGTCAGGTACCTGTATGGTTGTGTGGACTACCCTGCCATGTTTGTATTCCACATTCTATAACTCACACACATAAGTAAACGCCCATACTTAACTTTCATTACATGGTTGGTATACCTGGGTACTACCCATTAAACTGTGACACATCCTGACAAGTTCGGCTTGTACCACTGATTTCCGGATTTTGGCAGACTGTTCTACTCATTGGTTGGATGCCACCTTTTCCTATGTCCAGGATGGGATATATTCCGTACACATATCCGACTGTACTGGACAACATATCCCCACATTTGACGGTATGGATAATACTGTTCCTTCAAGCCTACATGTTTCCTTATTGTTGTAGCTGTTTATATGCTCCTTCTGTTTCGTTTACATGCTTATTCTATTTCCTATCACATTTGGTATGTGAAATGTGGACATACCTTTTGTATGTGACTATTACATGCCTTGTGGGATATGATTTGTACATACAGTCGCTAGATATGTACATTTATCGTGTATTTTGTTATGGACACATCTGCCCAGCTGTGTACCCGCCCTCACATTATGGGTCAGCTGGTGACCCTCACCATTGGGCTGGACATACCTACTGGTGGCTCGCTAACATATAATGCGTTTCACTTCCTCCTGGTATAGCTATCTACACTGCATTGGACTACGGCCACACGGTCTTCCATGTCATTTGTTCGTGGGATAGGGACCCGTTATTCCCTACCGTGCATTTGTGTTTGCTTCTTCATTTTGTGTTTGCAGGAACTTTCTTGCATGCTTTGTATATGTTTCAGTATCCGTGGACACTGACAGATGTGATTACTATCTTGCAACTTGTTATATGCAAGCATTTTAGGTTGCACGTTGACAGCTGGCATTTCCATGCCTCCGTGCGGCACTTCGACATGCCCTATGCACTCGCGCTCCTTTCCTGTGCACATGGCTGTGGCAGCAGCGCGCCTTCATTAATATGCATTTGGCACTACTGCACCATCTTCACGCCGCACTGTTGGCGCAAGCCTACCGCCGTCCTTGCGTCAAGCTTCATGAATCCCAGGGCTACACTACTAACTCCACACCTAAAATCATCATTTCTTTGCCAACTTTAACAAAATTCAGAGATCTTGCTCAGAACATCATTCCAAAAATCTTTTGCATGCATGCCTCTGGCCTACCTTACTCATATTCTCAAAACTGACAAGCTCTAAATTGCAAACCAGTGTGTATATACAATTTGTAAAACTGTTACTCCTGTACAGACTAATATTGACACATGCTACTCACTTTATTTATTATTAATGTGGCAACTCTCTGTAATTCTGCCTTTGTAAGTTTACAACTTTTTGAACCTACATCATATAATGATGCATATTCTGTATATTTAGATATATTATAATGATGCAAACCTATGTACTTTATATTATGTACTGGAGCTTTTCTCCTCGGGTCTCCACTGAAAATGGGCCACAAGCCCAGCTGGACTAACCCGGTTAACAAACAAACAATAAATAAACAAATAAATAAAATATAATCTTTTTTTATTTTCCATAATACAGTTTTGTTTTGATACTCTTTCATTTCTTCATTCACAATGCTTTTACTTTTTTTTTACTTTTATTCCTTCCCACAGTTCTTTGTATTTATAATACAGTATCATTTCTATCAAATTTTTTATTTTCCTTCATAATTCCTTTTAATACCTTATATAAAATTAAAGATGGTGCATGTATTATTGGGTTTATTAAACCCAAGTCTCATTACTCTTCTTTCATATATAGAATCCTTCTCTTGACTGGATTCAGTCTAGAGCCCCATATAAAAGAAAATATAATCATCATTAGTTCCTTTTCATACTTAATAGGAATAATATAGATGTTAGCAACATAAGCAATTTTCATATTACCATGGTGTTCAACAAGTGTGCTTTTTTCTATATGAAAATTATATGATTTCCAAAAATTAGTGATATCCTTTACTTCTTTGAGTACATTATCCCATTGTTGTTGTCTGTATTAATTCCTTCCAAATATTATTCCCAATATATCTACATAATTTTCATTGAACTCAATGCCTCCTATCATACCTTCAAAACTATATCCTTTACTTTTTATTTATGCTTAACCCATTTTTTTAATTTATACTTAATTTTTCATTTACTTTTTCCATCCATACTTTATTTTTAACAAATAATACAATACAATCTGTATAATTATACATTATTGGCAAATGTACTTCCTTCATCGTTTTGTATCCACTGCTACTTGGCATTTTATTAATTTCCTTCACTATTACATTCATAACCAATGGTAATATTACACTACTAGCTGGGCAGCCCTGCTTTATTTCACATTCTATTTTTATTTCTTCCCCAATCAAACCATTTACATTTAGTTTCACATAGTTCCTTTCATAAACAGATTTTATTACTTGTAATATGTTTTGCTTATGTTATATGCCTTCAAAATTCCCCATAATGATTTATACTGAATATCATCATAGGCTTTACTTATATCCCCTATCATAACCTTTGCTTCTACATTTTTATTCATGACATAATCAACTATTTCTCTTATTATCCATAATACCTCTTGACTTCCTTTTCCTTTTCTTCTGAATACATTTTGGTCATATATTTTATCCATTTTTTGTAACCTTTTTGCTATTATTGTCATAGAAATTTATAATCTGTATTATTCAATGTTATAGGTCTCCAGTTTTTTATCTCCTCTTTATTTTCTTTTTTTAAATATACATTTTATAACTCCTGTAGATATCTCTTTCTATTTAATTCCAGTTTCTAACCATTCATTCATAACTTCTATAAAAACATTTTTGCCACTCTTTCATTTCTTTATACACACCATATTCAATTCCATCCAATCCTGCAGCAGAATTCATGTTAGTATCTTTTAGAATTTCATTCAATTCTTTCATATTTATTTTTCTTCTAAATACTCATTATCTTCATTATTTAATGTTTCACCTTTATAAATTTGTTCTATGTTTTCTACTCTTTTAACAAATAATTCCGATACATAGGGCCGGATTCAGGAAGGCTTACACGGAGTTCAAGAGTAGTGTAAGCCTCCGTGTAAGCCTCCCGATTCAGGAACAGCCCAAATCTCCGTGTAAGAGACAGCTAACACGTCTCTTACACGGACTGGGCGTGGAAATGCTCAATACCTCATTTGCAGCTCAAAGATATGCAAATTAGGTATTTGACCGATCCACGAAGCAGAAACCAGTCCGTGTAACGGACGTGTTAGCTGCAGAAATGTACTCAGCTGACAACTGAATACATTTCTGCAAAATCAAAAACGGAGCTATGTCAGCTCCAAATAAAGGGTGCATATGTGTCATTAAGCATGCCAATGGCCAAATATGTGGCCATTGGCATGAAAAAGTGTTGCAAAAATATGTAATATAACTTTTTTTTTTTTCACGGGATTTTGAGGTTTAACTGCAGCACACCCGTGCAAACGGGGTGCGCTACCTAAAACTAAAAACCGAAGCTTATAAGCCCACAATTGTGGGATTTATGTATTACATGTAATGTCAATGGAGGGACTTGCAGACCAAAAACAATATGGACTCTGTTTAGTGGTTGTCAAGGGGGGGAAGCTCCGTGTAAGACATGTGACTAGTCATTACTAGGCAATCCTATGTAAATGAGGGTTACAATACTGAATCACACTGCCACATAGGTAATGAGCACTTTCTGAGTAGTGTAAGAGTTAGAGAAGGGGAGGAACAGAGTAAGAGGTAGGTGACATCACGGGGGGGAAGGATAGATACAAATGTACCAGATTGGAGGGCAATGTAAGGTGAAAGATGACAGACAGACTTCAGGGAGGGAGGTGTGTCCCAACAGAACACTAGGAAAGTCAAGAAATTGAAGGTTTACGCTATCCCTACACTCAAAGTTTCTTGATATGCGTGCATGCGCGCGTGTGTGTGCGTGTAAGGCAGGCTCAACATGTGGGAGCGTGTTGCAAACCGTTTACAACGGTTTGCGCGGGCATGCATGTGTTTAGGGCAGTGTGCGCGCATTTTAACATGAATCAGCCTAGTTCACACCGTGTAAGGATGTGTGCACACGTGTAACACCGTGTAGGGATGTGTGCGCGCGTTTAAGTGACTGTGAGCGTGTTTAAGCTAGTGTGCACATTGCTCCCCCTCAGGAAACAGAGAGGAAACAGGAAACAACTAAATTACATGGAAACTGCCAGAGGATACTGCTGCAGTTAATTGTTGGAAACAATTGGAAGCAGGCAATTATGCAGGCAGACTAGAAGCCCAACCCAGCACTTAAAACACTGCAAAGAGCAGTGCAGGGTGTTTCTCACAAGAGATACTGCAAGAAAGTAAGCTATCAGAATTGAAAACTGATAAAGCTGAACTCAGAGCAGAAATGCTAGGGGCTGCCATAGCTGTTATAATCAGGCAAAGGCGAATTGCTGAGGGTGGTGTCAATGCAGATGCTGACAGACAACCCAGAGTGAGGAGAAGGAGAAGAGTATACAGGCCCAGGGTCACCTACCATGGGTTACATGAGCTGGAGATAGTAGAGCGCTACAGAGTGGACAGAGACCTTCTGCAGCAGATTGTTGAGCTGTGCAGGCCACATCTCACACACAGAACCAACAGAGGGGAACCCATCCCAGTAGAAACTAAGGTATGTGTTGGCCTAAGAATACTAGCAACAGGTACCTTCCAGAGACCAACTGGTGATATGATGGGGATATCACAGGCATCAGCCTCCAGGGTACTGCACCAGTTCCTGGATGCCATGTCAGCACATGTCAGTGATCATATATATGTCCCTAATGACCGTGAGGTTGTGGCCAGCAATATGCGTCTCTTCCAGCAAATAGCGGGATACCCTGAGGTGCTGGGTGCAATAGATTGCACGCACGTATGCATCAAAGCACCAGCTGGTGAGCGGGGTAGAGTCTACATTAACCGCAAGGGATACCCCTCCATCAACTGCCAGGTCGTGTGTGATGCCCAGGGCATAATAATGAATGTGTGTGCTGGCTGCCCTGGGAGCTACCATGATTCCCACATCTGGCATCTGACGCAGCTGTACCAATCATTTGCCAGTGGGGACTTCCCACACGGACACCTAGTGTGGGATGCAGGTTATGCACTTGAGCCGTGGCTGATGACACCCATCAGAAATGCACACACACCTGAAAGGAACGCCATAATGAGGCACATGCACAAACATGTAATGTCATAGAGCGTGTGTTTGGGCTGCTCAAGTCACGGTTCCGGTGTCTGGACACATCTGGTGGAGCCTTGCAGTACACACCAACTACATGTACCCAAATGGTCATGATATGTGCTATGCTACATAATATGATCCTGCGGAAACAGCTGCAGCAGAACCAGCACAGGGCTGGGCCTAACATCCCCCCACCATTGCCAAGGCCACCACAGGCAGAGGGTGACTCAGAGGAGGAACAACCTGACCTTGTCCCAGTAGGCAGAAGGAGGCGTGCCCAGTATGCCCTGGCCTTGGCAAAGAGGCAATGCATAGCACATACACTTGGTCAGTAGGAACACTGGGACTGATACCGCTCTGACTCACTCATATAGTAACAGGGATGCCTAACATGACACAACCTGCTTCCAAACATGTACAGGGAGTGTAGTATGTGCATCCGACAGAGGCAGCCCTGCAGCACCACCTGAGGCATGAATGCCATGTGTTAAGTAATGTAATACCATGTACCATATGCACACCTGAGGACCCGACTAACATCCACCCACACCAATCATAAACCACAAAAAACACAAACCTACCTCATAGGTACCTGGCGATAGTAACCTAGATGTAATGCTACCCAATGCCAGAAGTATAAATGCGTGCAGTGTAAACGCACACAGTATAGAGAATGTAGATATCAGTGCTGTAATAGAAAACAGGGTCAAAGCCCACATCAGCACCCTGACACTACCAGGTCACACCTCTGTCCTAATAGCAGGAACTGCCCCAGGCCTACTCTGGCAATGTGAGTGTCAAACGAAATATTACTGTCAACCTGGGTGCCCAGAACCCTGATAACCTCTTCTGTGCTTAGAGGATTGCCACCTAGATGGGAACTAGGGGTAACCTTGTTGTTCCCGAAGGGTATGACTATGCATTGTTTAGCGTTTAACATAAGGCCATGGCTCTGGCACCAGTTATCTGTGTCTATGAGACCCTTCTGAAGGATGTCTGTGTCAGATGGGTTTCCAACTATGCTTCCCAGTTTGCAGTCATCTTTAAACTTTGTCAGCCATAATCCTCCTGTGTTTGCTCGTACTTCTGAAAAGTAGATGCTGAACAAATGTGGGCCCAGGACTGAGCCCTGTGGGACACCACTTGTGACAGCTCTGGAGTGTGACATGGCACCAGCAACTTTGACCCTGTGTGTTCTGTCACTTAGCCAGTTTGCAACCCATGCTGTGATGTATGGGTTCACAATTAAGCTGGTGATGTTTTCAATGATACCTGAGTGGGGTATTGTGTCAAAAGCCTTTGCCAGGTCAAGGTAGGCTGTGTGGACTGCCTTGCCCGTCAATGGCCTGGGTGACTGTCTTGAAAAGTCAACCAAGTTTAAAAGGCATGATCTGCCCTTGACAAAGCCAAACTGGATTGGATCCAATGTCTGCAAGTCCCCTATGTCTTCATTTATAATTCCCATTATGATCCTCTCCATAGCTTAGCAGAACAGGCTTGTCAAGCTGATGGGATGGTAGTTTCGGGGTTGGTGGAGGCACCTCCTTTGTGAAGTGGGTCCACCATTGCCATATGCCACTCCTTGGGCACATATCCTGAGGTGAGGCTAAGATTAAACAGCTGCCCTAACTGTGGGTGTAATTACTCATTGAGTTCATGGAGCACACAACTGGGGACACCATCTGGTCCCATGGATAAAGTGTTTTCCTTGGATAGAACAATTCTCACCCCAGCATTGGAGATGTTTGGGGGCTACAATCCTCTGGTGTAGATACCTCCAGTTGGGGAGGGAATCTGCACTGAACCTGTCAGCCAGTATGTTGGCAATGTCTGTAGGTTCAGTGATATTTACATCATTCGAACTAATTCTGAGCATATCTGGGAGTTCCTCCCAGGTTTCAAACATAGGTAAAAAAGGCCTCATGATTGTCCCTTGAGTCCTGAGTGGGTTTACTCTCAAAACTCACCTCGGATGATTGTATAGGGGAACCCAGTGTTTTACTCACAATGAGCAGGGGTGTCTTCCTTCTCACGGTTCGCTCTATCTCGTAGTAGCTCCTTCCTTGTGTTGTAGAGCTTGTTTATGGCTAGGGTCCACCAGACTGGATGCTTGCCTGTGGTACAAAGAGTCTTTGTTTTGTTTGGGATTGCCTGATCCATGCAGTCCTGGAGGTGCTGGTAGAAGGCATTTGTAAGTGATACAGTGGCTTGGGTAATGGTGTCCGCTGGCTTGGGGGCCTAGAAAGAGACCACACCAGTCCTTAGAAATGTGAAGTCGGCATTTGAGAAGGTCTTCACTGTTTGTTTTTCTATCTGGGGTGTGGGTGGGATGTGGACTCCCACTGAGATTAGTCCATGATCTGATCTCACCAATGATGGGTATACTTCTGGTGTTGAACAGTGTGACCCCATGTTCGTGATGATGAGTTCTAGTATGTTGCCTCCACTTGTGGGGATTGGGACCAGTTGTTCCATGGCATTTGAGTGTATGAACTCTTGGAACCTTTGTGTTAGAGTGTTGTGGCTTGATTAGTGATCCCAGTCTATATGTGGATAGTTGGAATCACCCAGTAGGATGGTGTTTGGAGATACATTTATCCCCTTCAGTGTTTGCAGGACAGCTGTGTGAGGTACCTGAGTTTGAGAGGGTGGCATGTAACATGCTACAAACTGTAGAGCAGTCTTGCCTACGGTCACTGGCACCTGGATGGTCTCCAATGCATCGTGTGTTGCCACCAACCATGAAGTGAGGGTGTCCTTGATGAATACGGACACCCACCCTCCTTTCTTGGTGTTGTCCGGATTCTGGTGCCGGAACGCATGATATGAGGTAACACCCGATAGTGCCGGGGTGCTGTCAGAAGCTGTGAACCAGGTTTCAGGCACAGCACAGACATCAATGTGCTACATACTGAGAAGGGCATAGAGTGTGTGCAGCTTGAGGTTGAGACCTCTGGCATTGAGCAGCATTACCCTTAGTGTCTTTCCTTTACTGTGTTCTAGGGTGGTAGGTGTAGAATCTGAATCTTGCATAAAAAGGCACAATGGGGGTGGCAAGAGCATCAGCCGAAATCCGGAAGCCCAGAGGTGACAGGTGCAAGCCGTCCCTTGCAAATCAGCGTGGCCTGTCCAGCATGTCATCCCAGGCAGACAGACATTGGACCCCCTTTGAATGACACCATAGTTTAAGCAAATTATTACAGCTGATCATCTTGTCTCTGTTTATGTGGCATCATACTTGGTGAAGGTAGGATACTGCTGAAGGTCAGGTCATACCTGCCTGGCCTACATAATCAGAGGGATCCTCTATGTCTCTTTCCATGTAGTCCAGGGAGGTACATCTCAGGTCGTTCACACCAGCATGGATAATGACTGGGTCAGACTTGTACTTGCAGTTGAGTGACCTGAGTGCTTGCATTATGTGGTGGATTCCAGTGCTCGATAGGCAGCTTACTGTGACCTCCTCCGTACTCGATCTGGTGGGGGCGTCAGTGTGTCTGACTATGGAGTCACCTATGACAAGTGTGTCTGGCATTGTGTTTGGCCTTAAGGGCTGTGACTGTTTGGCACACAGACTCTGTGGTCAATGTGTTGCATGTGCTGTGCCCTGTGGAGGCAGTTGTGTGAGTGTCTGCTGTGGTGGCCACTGCTGTTTTGGTAGAATTCTGATCAGAGCCTCCGAGTATGTCTCTGTATGTCTATGTGTATGATCTTAAGTTGTGATAGTGCCATGTGAGACTGGGTTTGTGATATGTGTGGTTACCTTCACCTTCTCTCTGGTCTTGCTAGTCCTATGTTGAGAGAGCTCAGCCTCCACTTTGGCTATATAGTTGCATCTCTCACAAGTATGTGTGTTTTATGGGAGAAGGAGAGGGTTGTCAGTGTACATGAGGCAAGTGTAACATTGCCTCAATATTCCCAGGTTCACCAGCTGAGCAGGAGAGGACACTAGCAACTGATCCCTAGACATGCTAGAAGGAATAGACAAAACAATGTTGGAATACAGGGAGATATCAAGCCCCCCAAACCACATCATAGTGCTTGACTGACAATACCTACACATACACCAGTGTTTCATAGTGTCATAGATTACTACTAGGCTATCTGCCCTAGTACATGTATAAGCCTAGCCATAGTGATGTGGCTATTGCCACCCCTTATAGTGGTAATAAGTGTACAGAATAGATTCCGAATATTGTGCCTCTGACTTAGTAGTGACACATTATGACCCCCTTACGTAACTGAATAACATGACTGTGCCTCTGTCTAGTCTGTGCCTCTGTCTCATATGCAGTTGTCCAGATGTCTCCTGAAGAGAGTCAGTGAGGGACTCTGTCAAACATGAACTGGGATACTCTGCTAGAGTGTGAGATGCCTCTGAGTTATGACTCTGTCCCTCCAGCATGTCCTATACATGTATGTGCTGAGGTTCAAATCCTCAGCTCTCATGGCTCTGGTGGATTTGGATTGCTTGCAGTGGAGCATGTCCACCAAATCCTGATTGGACATGGTCTTGTATGTCAGGCATAGGTCACCTGTAAGTATGCGGTATGACACTGAACAAAGCTGGATTTCCTCTATTCTGGAAGCATATGACATGTGTTGAAGAACCCTGATCTTCATGGTAGGTACTTTTGGGGTCTCTCCAGCTGTTGCAAGAGCTGGGCGAGGTACATACCATATGGGGCTTTGTATTCAATCATGGGCCTGATAAGGAGAAGGATAGTGGAACAATGACCTCCTATGATCTGGATGGAAAACCCTCCATGATAAGGTGGGCAAGATAGAAAGTCTTCCTAACCACTTTGGCAACAGGGGTGTCAAAGAGATGTCACTATCTACATGTGTCCCCAGGTGTCTGATTTGTTTTCTGTGCTCAGTGGGTTGCTGTCTATGTATTGATCTGTGGGTACTTTGTTCCTCCCAAAGGGATGAATACACATCAGTTGCATTCAGTTTTAGGCCATCGTCTGGCACCAGCTATCCGCCTTTGTGACGGCATTCTGTAGTATGTGTGTGCCAGCTGATGTATTCACTATGGTGCCTAGGTTGCAGTCATCTGCAAACTTTGTCAGCCACAACCCCCCTATGTTTGCTTTCACATCTGAAAGGTAAATACCAATTAAGAGGGGTCCCAGGACACATCCTTGTGGGACACCACCTGTGACTGGCTTGAATCTGACAAGGCACCTGCAATGTTGACTTTATGGGTTCTGTTTCTTAGCCATTTTGCAACCTATCCTGTGACATATGCTGTTATATGTCAGCTGTTGAGCTTGGCTATGATGCCTGAGTGGGGTATTGTGTCACAGGCCTTAGCCAAGTGCAGGTAGGCTGTGTGGACTGCGTAGCCCTCATCGATGGCCCTACTGACAGTTTCATAGTAGTCAACTAGGTGCAAAAGGCAGGATCTGCCCTGTACAAAGCTGAACTGGGTGGGAACAAGGGTCCGTGGGTCAGCAATGTGTCTGTGTAAGAGCTCCATAATGACTCTTCCCATAGCTTTGCAGACAAGGCTGGTTAAGCTTGTGTGGTGGTAGTTGCCATGGTCTGTGGAGGCATCTCCTTTGTGGAGTGGGACCACTGTTGCCGTACGCCAGTGTTCAGGTACATATCCTGTAGCAAGACTAAGGTTAAATAGCAGTTGTATATACAGGTCCAGCCCTTCTGGAGTTCACATAGCATGCAACCGGGGATACCAGCAGGTCCCATTGATGCTGTGTACTTGTCTTTGCTGAGTGCGGTTCTCACATGGACATCCAAGATGACAGTGAGGTTACATACAGCAGTGATAACTATCTTCTTTTGGGGGTGAGGAGGGTAAATCGCACTGAAGCTGTCCGGAATATTGCCAATATCTGTCAGGTCACTGGAATATATGTTGTTGTGTACCAACTCTGAGCATATCTGAGGGTTCCCAACCAGTTGTCTGACATAACTGAAGAAAGCAGTGTGGTTACCTTCATTGTCTTTGGTGATTTATGTCCCCAAGTTGACCTTGCATGTCTTTATGAGATAATGTAGCTTTCTACTAGTGCTGATCACAGCTGTCTTCCCTTTTGGAGATGTAGCTCTGTCTTGCATTAGTAACCCTCATCTGTCATACAGTTTGTTTATGGCTGGGTTCACCAGACAGGACACTTTCCCTTTGTGGAGAGGGTCCTGTTTTTATTTGTGATTGCATGGTCCATGCTTTCTGACATCTAGCTAAGGGGAGGTCATCGTGGTTCTGCAGTTATCTTTCATCAGCATTAGAAATGACCACAACAGCCCCTGTGGGGTGTATCTCATGCAGACACATCCAGCACCTGTAAAGTCCACAACAGTACCTCACCAGGAGTATGAAAGAGCTAGAACACATGTAATGTGTCGCCTGATTAAACAGAGTGCAGCTCCACACACTGCCATGCTGTCCACCCAGATGCAAGCTGTGCCTGATGTAGAAAGCCATGTCCAAGCTGGAATCAATGCACATGCTGCACTTTGTACAATCTGAATGGCAGGGAGCTATGCACATGAGGGACCTGAACCCCAGCACTGACATACATAGGACAGGCTGTACTGCATTATCCATAACACAGAAGCCACCCCCACGCATGAGTAAACTACCAGTACAGGTTGTCCATAGAGACACTCGTTGATTCCCCTCAACAGGAATCCTAATGAGTGGATGGGAGATGGGAGGTTTACCCTGGGTATCAATGTTATGTCACAGGTAGACAGAGGCACAGTATACTAAACAAGACATATGTCATGGCAAACTACACTTACAATGTGTTGATGGACAAACACACTCTCTGACTAGCATTAGAAATGGCCTAGGGCACATTGGTAGTGTTTGCCAATGTACACCCATGTTGTGGAATACACTACTGATGTTGGATGAGGCTGTTGTAAGTAGTTCACATCTGAACATAATGCAACATGGTCAGATAGGTTCATAGGTACATAGGTTTATACTAGGCTATCTTCCCTAAGGCAGGTATAAGCCTAGCACAGAGTTTGTTGGCATACACCACCCCTTATATGGAAACAGTACTGTGCCCATTATTTTGTCATGCCTCTCTCCAGCAGTGACACAGTGATCCCGGGTTAAGCGTATGACCTTCCATCCACAGGTCAAGATACCTCTTGAACACAGCCAGCAAGGTGCTCTGCCTCACATGGACTGGGATTGTATTCCACAGCATAGGGAGTCTCCGGGTGATAACTCCATACCTCCAACATGTCCAACGTACATCCCTGCTAAGGTGTAAGTCACTTGCACTAGTGGTTCAGGTGGATCTGCCAATTCTGAGGTGGAGCATGTCCATTAATCCCTGTTTTGACATGGCCTTGCATGTCAGGCACATGTCACCTCTAAGCAGATGGTATGTGAGTGAATAGAGTGGGAGTGTCTTCAATCTGGCAGCATATGACAGCTGTTGGCGTTCCTTGATCCTTTAGGTGGGGGACATTCAGGGTGTCTCCAATTGCTGCAGATGTTGGGTGAGATACATCCAGAATAGGGCATTCTACTTGATCATCGGTCTGATAAGTGAAGAGTACAGGGGAACAATGACCCACTAGATCTGGATGTGAATCCCATCCTGATCAGGTGGGCAATGTAGAAGGTCTTTCTAGCCACTTTAGCAACGTGAGTGTCAGAAGAACGGCGACTGTCAACCTGGGTCCCCAGGTCCATGATAACCTCCTCTGTGCTTAGAGGATTGCCACCTATATGGTAGCTTGGGGTTACCTTGCCTTTCCTGAAGGGTATGTCTACACATGTTGTGCACTTTGACTTCAGGCCATGGCTCTGGCACCAGCTATCAGTTACCGTGAGTCCCTTCTGAAGGATATCCGTGTCTGATGCACTGTCCACTATGGCGCCCAGTGTGCAGTCATCTGAAAACATTGTCAGCCAAAGTTCTCCCATGTTGGCCTGTACTTCTGGGAAGTACATGACAAACAATAGGGGGCCAAGGACTGAGCCCTGTGTGACACCACCTGTGACCAGCCTGGAGTCTAACATAGTGCCAGCAACTCTAACCCTGTGGGTCCCATCCTTAAGCCAGTTTGCAACCCATCCTGTGACATATGGGTTTACATTTCAGTTGTTAGGGTTTTCCACAATACCTGAGTGGGGTATTGTGTTGAAAGTGTTTGCAAGGCTAAGGTAGGCTGTATGGACTGCCTTTCCCCAACAATGGCCTAAGTGACCATTTTGAAGATGTCAACCCAGTACAAAAGGCATAATCTGCCCTTGACCAAGCCAAAATGGGATGGGTACAATGTCTGCATGTCCCCCATATCTTTGTTTATGAGCTCAATTATGATCCTCTCCATAGCTTTGCAGACTAGACTTGTTAAGCTTATGGGGCAGTAATTGCCATGGTCTGTAGAGGCACCGCCTTTGTGCAGATGTGCACAACTGGACCCTAACCAGGCTGTTGTGCACACTATGGAAATGTAAAGCAGTGATAGGACTAAAGCCCAGGATACTGACCACCACAGTGAAAGTACTGAACCACTACACTATACAGTACTACAGTGTTAGGTCAGTATGAATGGATGTTGACAATTGTGTGCAAAGTATCCCATGCAAAACCTGCAGGCACAGTATACTCCCTGTTGTGTTCACACAAAAGCATTTGGACAGTAACTACACAACATGGCACAGAACACACAACCATAAACTGGAGGTATTTGTTGAAGGTCACACTCATCCACAAATGTGATGTGCTGCAGAGTTCAACATATGGAAAGCCCACACTGGGCATGCTCACACACTTAGATAAATGAGACATCTTTCACACAACATGCCATGGGAAGGCTGAACTGGGCATGCTCACACACTTGGTCCAAATGTTACTCCTAGCAACTGTGAAAACACACCAGAGGATGCTCATTCCCCTTTCTAGACACTGATCATGTAAGCACCCTATAAGTATATCAGGAGAAAAGGAATCTCTCAGTAATCTGAATAGCGTGCTCCGCTAATGTGTCTGTCTCTAGTGTCATAACATAGTTAGGTAGGGGTTTGAATCCAGCAAGTGGCAAGTGTGTGTGAAGGGGGGTAAGTGTGTAACAAGAACAACCCTTTTGGCAACTGGGAAAACACACCACAGGATGCTCATTCCACTTTATAAACTCTGATGATGTCAGCACCCTATAAGTATATCATGTGAAAGGAAATCTCTCAGTAATGTGAATAGCGTGCTGTGCTAATGCGTCTGTCTTTAGTATCATAACATAGTTAGGTAGGGGTTTGAATGCAGCAAGTGTTTGTGAAGGGGGGTAAGTGTGTATGAAATGAACATCCCTTTTGGCAACTGGGAAAACACACCACAGGACGCTCATTCCACTTTCTAAACTCTGATGATGTCAGCACCCTATAAGTATATCATGTGAAAGAAAATCTCACAGCAATGCGAATAGCACGCTGAGCTAATGCGTCCGTTTCTAGTGTCATAACATAGTTAGGTAGGGGTTTGAATCCAGCAAGTGTGTGTGAATGGGGGTAAGTGTGTATGAAAAGAGCATCCCTTTTGGCAACTGGGAAAACACACCACAGGATGCTCATTCCACTTTCTAAACTCTGATGATGTCAGCACCCTATAAGTATATCATGTGAAAGGAAATCTCACAATAATGCGAATAGCATGCTGCGCTAATGCATCCGTCTCTAGTGTCATAACATAGTTAGATAGGGGTTTGAATTTGGCAAGTGTGTGTGACTGAAATATCCCTTTTGACAACTGGGAAAACACACTACAGGATGCACATACCCCTTTCTAAACGATATCACAATTATGTATGGCTTTTGAGTACAGACATGCCACGTGTGTTTTGCCCACACAGAATGCCCATGTGTGCGGGTTGTCCCTCACAATAATGCATGACATTGATTAAACCAGTTATGGCAATGCACACATGATGTATGTGTGTGCCAAATACACATATGTACCTGTGACCTTCAATAGTTACCATGTGTGATGCCTGACACATGTGAATACATGGTATTTGCACAGGGTAACATTATGACTGTGGTCTTCTGTGCAGGTGCTGCATGTGGGATGTGTATATACAGTGTGAGATGTAGATGCTATCAGCCTAGTAGTGAGGGATACACACCTGGTCTGGGGCATATAGTCTACATGTTGTTGATGTACAGGTGCTGCATGTTTTCACCTGTTGTGGGAGTGGTAAGACGTTATTCCACAGCAATGCAGTGACAGCATGCTAAGAACCGTTCAGCCAGGGTGTTGTAGCTACACTAATTCATTAGCATTCAGTAATATGTCAGAATCCCTGGTGAGGGTCTGATGCTAACCAAGGTCAGGGGTCTACCAGCCTGTGTCACTTGCTCAGTGATCCCTTCCATGTTCCCTATCATGTATCCCAGTGAGGGACATCCCACATCAGCTGTGGTGGCATGGACAATGACTGAGTCATATGTGTCCATACATCTGACTGACCTGTATGTTTGTGTTATGTGGTGGACCACAGTGCCCCATGAGCATATCACTGTGACCTACACATCGTCCAGCCTGGTGAGCATGTTCTCACTGTACTGGACAATAAAGGTACCTAACACAACTGCGGCAGTAGTGTTGTATAGCTGTACAGACTGTGCTTGTTTGACACGCAAGATTTGTGTGCTATGTGTTATGCGTGCTGTGTGCAGGCCTAATGTATGCCTGTGTGCCAGCTGCAGAGATGTCTGCCAGTCATGCAGGATGCTATCCTTAGGCTCCACAACTGACCCGGTGTGTTTCCATGCTTGTATTGCTGTCCGTGTAGGTCCACATCAGATTGGTATTGCTGTCACTGTAGTATTTCATGCCACCAGACAGGTTATGCCAGTACTGGGTTCAGAGTGCTTAGTCCACAGTTTGGCCATGTGTTTCCATCTCATACATGTGTTGTACATCCACGGGTAGGGGATAGGGTTGACTGTGTACATGTGGCAGCTGTGACATTACTACATGACTCACATATCCCACAACTGTACCATAGAGGTGACTGACAACTGACCTTTGCACATGATACCATAGTATTGAGATTGCATTGGTGATTAACAGCACATAGGGCCAATGGTGAACAAGATACATAGGTCCATAGGTTCATACAGGGATGACTGCCCAGGGCATGTATCCACCTAGCCAGAATGTGTGTGGCTTTCAACATGCATTGTAAATCTGTCTTGCTATGCCCTTTTCCAAGGTTAGTATACTGTGCCTCTGTCTCACAGTGACACATAAGTGATACCCAGGGTAACCCTACAATGTCACATCCAGTCATTAATATTACTCTTGAAGACAGTCACTAAGTCAGTCTGCCTAACCTCTATTGGGATAATATTCAAGAATGAAGGGAGCCTCCAGAGTTGTGAATGTGCCCCTCCAGCATGTCCTATGTATATCACTCCTGAGGTTCAAGTCTTTCCAGCGTGTATCCTGATGGGATCTGGATATTATGAGGTGCAGCATGGCCATTAAGTGAGGGTTTGACATGGCTTTATATGTCAGGCACAGATTGCCTATGAAGAGGCAGTATGCCACCGAGTAGAGTTTGCAGTCACCTGCGACTTGCTCAGCCACAGTACTTCCATGTTGGCCTGTGCCTATGGTAAATATATAATGAACATGACAGCTCCCAGGGCTGAGCCTTGTGGGACATGACTTGTACCAGGTTGGAGGCTGACATGGCTCCAGCAAGTCTAGCCATGTGTGTTCTGCCCTTGAGCCAGTGTGCAATAACCATAGTGACATAGGGGTTAATGTGTACACTGGTGAGCTTCCCTATAATGCACAAGTGGGGTATTGTATCAAAGGCTTATGCAAGGTCCAGGTAGGCTGTGTAGACCTCCTTCCCCTTGACAGTGGCCTTGGTGACTGTTTCAAAGAAATCAAACAGGTTTGAGAGGCAGGATCTGCCATTAACAAAGCCAAACTGTGTATGGTGACATGTCTGTAGGTACACAATATCTAGATATGTGAGGTTCATGATGATCCTTGCCATAGCTTTGCAGACAAAGCTAGTCAGACATATGGGGTGAATAGTGTCCAGGATCCGTGAAGGCACCACCTGAATGTAGAGGGACCACTGTTGCTGTACGCCACTCTCTGGCCACACATCGTGTAGTAAGTCTGGGATTGAACAGTGGTGTTATGTCTGGGTGTAGCTCTTCTTGTGGTTCATGTAGGACACAGCCTGGGACACTGTCTGGTCCCATTGATGCAGTGTTTATTGCTTTGGGAAGGGCATCTCTTACCTGAGCATCTGTGATGTCAGGGGGGGGCAGCACTCTGCCGCGAGACATATTTGCCCTTTTGGTGTGGTGGGGGGGAGAAGGCAGCAGTGAACCTGTCCACTAGGATGATGGCAATGTGTGTGTGTTTTGTATTTTGTGTGACATCTTGGATTACCTCTGAGCATATCTGGGTAGTACCACCCAGGTTCCTAACATAACTACAGACAGCCTTGTGATTATCCTCAGTGGCTTGTGGAATCTTCTCTCAAAGATGGCCTTAGACAATCGTATGGGTGCCTGTAGTTGTCTTCCAATACTCATCTGTGGTGCCTTCACATTTTGGGAGGTTGTTGTATCATGTAGTGGCGTCATCCTTCTATTGTATAGTGTGTTTATGGCTGGTGTCCGGCACCCAGGAAATCTGCCTTTGGAGAATTGGGTCATGCTTTCATATGTGGTGTCATGATCCATGCATTCCTGAATGTGTCCATAGAATGCCTTTATACAGGTATCTGCAGTCTGGTCCATATTTTCAACAGGCCTGGGGCCTTTGAAGGTTTCCACATCATTTATGAGGGGTGTGAACTTGCTTGACATGAGCTGTTGACAGACGTGCCGCCCCCCAGACAGAGCAAGGTGAGGGTCACATTTAGCTACCTGTCGGGTGATAGAATGTGCCATATAACACAGGCACACAGGTCGCACACAGGTCACTCCACAGCAAGTACAACTATGAGGCAGTCATTGTCCATGCTGGTGCAAACAACCTGAGACGTACCTCCCTGGACCACATGGAAAGAGACACAGAGGAGCTCTTACAGCACCCTCTCAAACTCAGGACTCCCACACAGCCTTCATGCTGACACAGGAGAGTATAGATTTCTCTGCAAACACCATCATACTGGGTGACATCAGCTACCCAAACATAGACTGTGAACATTACACAAGCCACAATACCCAAGCTCTAGGGTTCCCATAGATCATACATTCTTTAGCTATGGAACAGGTAACCAACCTTCCCACAAGAGGGGCAGATATACTAGACCTGATCATCACAAACATGAGTACAAAATGCTCACCACTGGGAGTATATCCCTCATTGTTGCAATCAAAACATATACAAATCACACTGGAGTACTGGATCCCCCACATATGCAAACCTCGAACACATCGATGTGTGTGTGGGAAATGCCCCTATTAGCAGCTGTGACAGTACAGTACAGGATGCAGATCCCCCTTTTGAAACACTGATGATGTCAGGACTCTATAACTATATCACCTGTATTAAAGTCCTCCAGTAATTCGCATAGCACGCTCTGCTAATGTGTCTTTCTCCAGTGTCATAACATAGTTAGGTAGGGGTTTGAATTCTGCAAAGGGAATGTATGTGTGTTAGTATGAGTGGGGTTTATGTGTGTGCACTATGCTGTGAGGGATAAGTGCCTTTTGCCAACTGGGAGAACACACTACAGGGTGCACATCCCTCCTCCTACACACAGATGATGTCAGCACCCTCTAAGTACAGCATTAGAAAGGATTTCCACAGCTACTGCATATAGCACACTCTGCTAATGTGTCTGTTTCTACTGACATAACACAGTTAGGTATGGGTTTGAATCTTGCAAATGGAAAGTATGTGTTTTACTGTGGGTGGGGTTAGTGTGTGCACAATGATGGGGGTGGGATGTGGCTTTTGCCACATGGGGCTATGCACTGCAGGGTGCTCATTACCATTAACAAGCAGTGATGTTGACAGCACCCTATACAAACAAAACTACAAAAGAAGGTGGTGGTACCAATAACACATGTAAGGTAACACTTCTTCAAGTAATGTCCACAAAACAAAGTAGGATAATCAAACAATTCTTTTATTCTATACAAACAACATGACAACAGACAACTGCCAGTACTCAGTATAGTGTTACATGCTACTGTAACACGCACATGTACCAGAATATACCTAGATAGTGTTTTGAAGCCTGAATGTGCCAAGTGTGTGGATGTGGGATGTGTCTGTGTGTGCATTTCCGTATGGGAAACATGTTTGATGTGGCAATCAGGGTACCACAGTACCTGATGCACATTACATCTTTGAACTGATGAGGTTGCCTGCACCCTGTGAGTACAGGTAGAGAAGAGGAAGTGAGTAGTAAACAACATAGTGCACTTCTCAAATGTGTACCTGTCATGTATCGACAGCTACTCATGTAGGGTAATAAATAATGGGAATGGCAGGTGGCGTGTGCATGTGTGTGGGTAGCAGGGTGTGTATAAATGCATGTGTGACAGAACAGATACATATAGCTGAATCTACATAACAGCACATGATGCGCATTCCCATGGTCAATGTTAGCATGTGATGGTATGCAGCTGGTACACTTTGGTAAGTAGTATGGGTGCAGATAACAATTGAGGACATTCATACAGTTACTGCAGCAGGACTGCTGGGATATACACACAATCATACTGGAACAGTGAACAGTTACAAACATGTTACTACTTATACACATCTATGTAGTCACCCTGTGCATCAGCAACGTGTATACCTTTTCCTGCACCAATGTTGTAGTATGCAGGAGGTGGCACAGTGTCATCATATGCACAGGGTGTGGGTTAGGTATGCCCAAGCCAGCCACTGGTGACACCAATTGACATGTGTGTGTATGTGTGTTTGTGAGGGGCAGCAGTACAGGGTGGACCAGTGTTGGTGCAGTGTGTGTGTGTATGTGTTTGCCCTAGGTGTTAGGTTTCTGCATGTGTATAAGCACACACACAGTCCCACATAATGGCTGCCATGTACAGGGTTTTGTGGACAGCCACAGACTGCACCTGTCAGGTCATCCAGATCAGTGTCTGTGGGCACGGACACGGTACCTGTGCCTGGCAGGGGTGCTACGGGCCGTATCCGGTACTAACACAGACTGGGTACTGTCGTCAGAAGCAGGGGTGTGCTGACTGGACACAGTTCCCTGTTGGGACTGTCCAGAGCCACGTGCACGTGGTCTCCTGGAGCGTCCTGATGACAGCACAGACCGAGCATTGCTGGGGCTGGTGCTGGCACTTGAGGTGTGTGAGTGGGCCTGTTGTCGTCCGCGGCCACTGCCAGCTGGTGCTGTTGTTGGCATACGGCTACGTCAACGTCGCAAACGCACACCATCGCCCTGGCCCATGGACATCTGGTTGTGGAGCAGCTGTTCTATGCCCCCACAACGTCTGTCAATGACATCTGTGAAGTTACGGATAGCATTCGCAACGTCACGCATGCCGTCTGTCATGGCTGTGCGACATGCTCTCAGCTCCCTCAGACCCTGTCTGGTGTACCTTTCCATACGTGCCTGTGCCTGCATGACAGTTCGAAACATAGTGGAGGTTGACATACCTCCTTGGGCATGTCGGCCAGAGGCAGTACGGCCACGGATGCCTCCACGAGAACCCATGGGCGACTGCGTGGTACCATTGGAGGACCCTGCTCATGGCTGCCTTGTGGGGATGCATGTACCACAGGTACCACATTACCCTGATCTATGCCCACTGCAGACTGTCCATCACCTAGGGACAATGGTGACAAAGGATGTAACGGCAGAATGACTGTGCGCATTGACGGGGTTGACAGCTGTGTACTGTCAATTGGCTAACCAATGGTGGACCCAGACACACCTTCCTGCACCATTACAGACACTTCATCATCATCAGTACCTGGGGCACAAGATTCAGGTTCCCTGCTGCAGGTCACCAGAGCAGCACCAGAACCTACGGGAGGAAAACAGGGAACACAGATTAGAGTCCCAACACATATTTGACAGAGATGCACTTCAATACTAATGCACACATTCAGAAATGGACACATGCACTCATGGACACTAACACACATGCACACATGGGCACAGGCACACTCGCACACATGCACACCACAGTAAACACACACATCAGTACCGTGTTACACTACTCTTAATTTAGTACAACTGGGTATTACAGTTATTATTAACACACTCACCAGCATGTCTACTACAGCGTTACACTACTCTTACTAGTATTATAAATTGTTTTTCAGGTAATGTTAAAACACTCACCAGCATGTATGGCCTGCCTCGTTGCTAGATGGGAGGGACCTGGAAGTGTGAAGAGAGTAATGTCAGTGGGCACAAGTGTGCCATTTGTTTTGCACATGATACAGTACAGTAGTACACTAGTTCCCTTATACACATCAGCTGCTCATAATGTCTGTATCACACATGCACAATTACATATCATGATGACATATACATACCACATGCACACCTTATGCGTGCATGAAGTAACAGTGTACAGAAAAGTCATATGTACATACCAGGAGTTAACTCTAATCTCATCCTTACCTCTCTTCGAACGACAACTCAAACTGTACTTCCAAAACCACTGGCTTTGTTCTTGTTGGACTCCAGGCTAACGTCCCTCTCCCCACCCTCTCTTTACCTTTAACCCCTCATTGTGCATAAAAACTAGCTTCTACCCTGTTTCTTTCACCTTGATGTCCTTCTATGCTCTGACCTACTTCTCCCATCCCTCCCACCTCCTCTTGACTGTCTTCCTTCTTTTCCTCACTTCCCTTCTTGACTCCTGCCTCTTCCCTATTATTTTATCTTTCATACTCCTTCTACTTCTCTACCCTTCTGAGCCCTAAGTATTATCTATATGGCTTTTGCCTTATTGCATAACCGTTATGCTTTAGGTAGAATTGCTTTGAAACCGACAGTACATTGTGTATGACTCTAAACTGTTTGAGTTCCTTAAATGTATGTTGATTTAATTAACAGGCTGGTGTATATTTCTATTCTGTTGGCTGTCTGTATTAACAACTTGTCTGTCTGCCTTTATTATGTTATGTGTGGAGCTTTTCTCCCCAGGCCTCTACTGAAAGTGGACATATATCCAGCTAGACTATCTTGGTCAACAAATGTAAAAGTAATAACAATAAATAAATATGGCATCTTACCTGCACGCTCGGTGTCTTGCTGCTGTGTGGATCCAACCTCCATCATGATGCATGACTGTTGCTGTTGTTGTTCTGGGGCTGGATCCACAACACTTAGCAGTAGGCCTCCTGTCTGGTGAGGGGATGTGGCCACCCCACCTGTGGCAACCTGTTGCCTGCGGATATCTGCAGCACGCTGGCGGACATTTCTAATCAAATCACTGCAGTGATGTCTCACCTGCTCATATGTCCTATTATGCATGCCAACATCATTTATCCTGCTAAGTAGGTTTTGCCACAGTGCAGACCTCTCCTGCTGATTCTGGGTGGTGTGTGAGAACAGGATGGCATAGTCACGCACCAGGCTCTGGTGAATCACGTCATCCTCTGCAGCAGAATATGCTGGGTTCCTTTTTGGAGCCATGTTGATCTGGAAAGGTACACAAACAGGTTATCAGCATAGTATCTCAGCAATACATGGCACACATTCTATACGGGGAGTATTAAATTGTACTTATTACTGCTTGGTTGTAACTTGATTACAGTGTAGCTATCATTCTAAGTCATTTTGACTAAGCACTTGGCCTTCAGGCCAGTTGTTTTACATTAGGGAGGTTTGTGGCAAGCACTGTGATGGCAGGACACATATCTTTCATCCATTGAAGTTGGGAACTGCTGATTGAGGGCCCAGTGTACAAGTGCATTAGTTCTGGTATAGGCAGTTGGCCTTCAGGCCAGTTATTTAACATTAACAAGGTTTGTGGTCTGCACTCGCGTGTGACAATAGGCTGTACTCTGCCATTCATAGCTGGGGACATCTGGTTTCAGGTTTATAGTGCCTGCATATCTGAGCTGTAACTTACTGACATTGCTACACCTTGTTTGCTGTAGCAAACACTACATCCAGGCCTCCTGGATCTACCTTTGTTTATATGCTTGTTATTTGTTAGCTTGTTATTTCACTGGTATGCTACTTCCACATAATACACAGCTTCTCAACACGTCTGTGACTCACTACTGATATCTGCATTGCTTACTGTACGTACTTCCATGTTACACATGACAGCAAGTGACTGCTTGTCATTGTTGCATTTACTTAATTGTGACACATTGCACTTAGGTTACCTGGCACTTGCTCACTGACGCTTTTATATCAGTCAGCAGTTGTAGGTAATATCAGTACACCCTCACTCCCCACTGGACCTTGTTTTCAATTATTACGGAATTCACAATAGTATTCTGGCATGTCCAGAGGTCAGTTGTCAGTTCCCTCCCCAGTCCAGCTGGTGAGTGTGGTACTCCAGAGACAATGTTAGAACAGCTGCATGTACACAGACAACCCCCTCCTCCTAACAACAAATTCAAACTCATGTGAGTGATGCAACCATATACCAAACTGGAGGCTAGGCTGTCTACTCAATACCGCCATAACCAGTCAGGTGGCGAGGGAAACCACACTCACTACACTTCCAGTCTCACATAGACCTACCACGACAGCAGAACTAACACATGATCACACATGAACATACTTGTAGGCTCAGACTACAGGTCTGCCTATGCAGCAGAGACCTCCTAAGTAGACACTCAGGCAACCACTACCATGGAAACGAACACGTGCAACACATATCACACAAAGCCAATGTGCTGAACACTCACAGCCATTAACAGTACACAACACACCTCATACACCTGTACTAGGTGCCTCTATCATCAGGCACACTAACATCACGTTCACCAGGCTTAACGAGGTGAGGGTAATGGTGTGCAGCCTGTCGGGCACTATGACCTGCCACATAACACAAACACTCAGGTAACCCCAAGGCAAGTACAGGTATGACTCAGTCAATGTCCATGCTGGTGTGAATGACCTGACACATACCTCCCTGGACTACATGACATGAGACAGTACAGAGCTCTCTGAGCATGTAGCCCAAGACAGTTTGACCCTGACCTTGAGTAGCACCCTACCCTCACCAAGAACAATGCCACAATATCAAGGCACGATGATCCCTTCCATCAATTGACTGACATACTGGTGTCATTCACAGGTGTGCCAATGCCTGCCATCTTGGGGTGGTATGCTTTGCTAGGGACAGCTTGCACCTGTCACCCCTGTCCTATTGGAATTTGGTGGAGCCTCTTGCTACACCCATAGTGCCTGTATTGGGCAAGGCTCATAAGGCAAACCCACATCCATTTGTATCACAAAGGATGAGGAAGTAAGAGTGATGCTACTCAACACCGGAAGTCTAGACCTCAGGATGCATGCACTCAAAACCGTACTTAGCATTCTGGACATCGATATCTGTGCAGTAACATGAACCTGTTTCAGGTTTCACAGGAGCACACCAGTACTCCCAAGTTATAGCTGTTACCATTCTTGTCGGCCCCAACACTTGAACAAGGGAGGGGGAGTATCAGTATTCAATGCAGATTCCCACGCCTCCACATTGGTGGCAAAGTACAACATAGGTGTTAGGCCATTGAGTACAGAAGACGTAGTTGGGGACCTGGGCAAGAAACATGGTAGCGGTCTGTCATTTGTCAACCACATGGCCAACGTGGATTGAAAGACATGTTATATAGCCCAGCTAATCATGAGGGATTCACATGTATGGTAGGGGAGGTCATTGTGCCTCTTTACTCATCCATCATCAGGCCTATAATTGCATACAATGCACCTTTTGGGATGTACCTACCCAGACACCTACAGCAACTGGTGCAGGACAACAGTACCTCATCAAGGGGATGCAATGGCTCATACAGATGTCATATGCTGCCCAGGTAAAGGAAATACAGCTGGACTCAGTGGCATACTGCCTGTTCAGAGGCAATCTGTGCATGCCATATACAGCCATGTCCTACCCAGCAGTAATGAACATGCTGCACCTCAGGCAATCAGAGTCCCATACAGCCACATGCTCAGGAGACCTGGACCTCAGCACTGACATACATGGACATGCTGGAGGGGCATATTCCTAACCGAGAGGCTCCCTTCACTCTGTAATGAGCTCACACTACAGGTTAGGCAGAGTCCCTCATTGACTCTCTTCCATAGGAATCTGGATGAGTGGATGGAGATCATAGTTGTACCCCAGGTATCACTTCTATGTCACTGTTAGACAGAGGCACAGTATACTAACGTCGGACAAGGGCATAGCAGCATAACTTGTAATTGGGTGGCGAAGACAAACACATTCTACTAGGCTTACCAATGCCCTAGGGCAAATAGCCTAGTATGAACCTATGAACATGTGTGTACTGCTATAGTACTTCTGCCATATGTTGCATGTGTGTGTGTTGTGGGGGATGCACAGGTAATGGCTGGATATTTCTGCACAGGCGACACGTCTGACACACTCTGGGTGTTCATCCCTACATACTGGATGTGTGTTGCCATCCAACCCTGTGATGTGGACACACATTACTCAGCCTGGATATACATATCTGAACAACACCACAAGCACAGTACACTACCTTGCTATGTATGCATGTAATTACACAGTTATTCACTAGTTATGACAGTGATGCTATCCATGCAGCCCACTGGGCCAGTGGAAGCCACAACACACACCGCCGGCACCTTTGCATATGCTTACCACAGACATCCCACATACTGCATGTACTGTGCACACACATATCTAACCCAGAACAACTGCACACCACTTATTAATCCTGTCCAGTGGACTACAGATACAGGTATATTGTATAACAATAGTAGGAGGCTACTGCAGCACAGGGCAGATTCACATGATGGCAAGGCATCTGTGGTCAGCAGTGTTAAGATGCTTCACATTCACCAACTGCACAGATATTGGCAACATTGTTGCAGACAGTTTAGGTGCAGGTACCCCCCCCCCATTCTCCTACACATGTGGTATTAGTTATCCCAGATGACTGTAACCTCCCAATCCTCTCACATGTCCAGGTGAGAGCCACCATCATCATTGCAGAACACATAGCATGACTGTTATGAAATGGTATCCCTGGATGTGTGCTACATTCACCCCTGGAGGACATAGCACCACATGACAGACTGATATTAATCCCTGGCCATACTACGGGATATGTACCTGAACAGTGCCATACATACACAGTGGTCCTACACCAATGAGGAGTAACCTCTACTGACCCTGGTAACTACTGCATCATATGCACAACTGGCCTTGTGTTCTAAGCTATGGAAGTTTTAAGTATGGGCAACATGTACAGCAATATTACATATATATATATATATTTCAGGACTATGTACACACAACCTATCTCATGGACATACCTATAGATAGTGAACTATGATACATTTGGAGGTGTCACAGTAAACACAGTATTAACCTGCTACTTTGCATTACCTGTGTTTGTGGCAACTGTTGCTGTATCAGTGATGCTGCTTGCTGTTTGCAGTTTTCTGCTGCTGCTGGTTTTGCTGCTGTCAGTCTGTTTATTTTCGTATTTCTGTTTCTCTCTCTCTCTCTCTCTTTCTCAGGTTTGTGCAATGATTGTATTGCATGTGTGGAGTGTGGGTACTGAATGCTTTTGTAGGTATCTGCAAAGGCCCATGTGATGGCCTCTGCACCAATTGTAAGGCAGCATTGGCTAATTGCATACAGCCAGTTGTGTACTGATTGCATGTCTCACTGTGATTTCAGGACAGTGCTATAAAAAGGTATGTGAGATAGGCATTGCCCTTTCAGATTGTAAGGGTGTAGACCATGCTGGTATGCTGTTGGAAAATGTTCTGTGAGTGTGAAGGTTAGTACATCTCTCATGCTTCATGCTGTGTTGTGAATTCAGGTTGCTGCATTTCTCCCACCTGTTCCCTGTAGTGAGTGTGTATGCATACTGACACCCACAACTATATGTATTATGTATTGCTATATATACATATGTGTACATATACATACTGTCATATATGTACATTAGCTGACAATATTGGGTACAAGCTAACAATTTTCAGGGCTGTTTCTGTTAACACACACTAGTATGGGAATCCAGTAATTGGGACAGTGAAGGTCTGTCTGACATGCTTAGGGTAGTACACATACTATATTGCCTTTATCTTCATTCCTACTATTACATGTTCCACTTATTTAGCACTATATTCCTGTATGAGAGTCATGTCTTGCTGGTAGGTCATACAGACTAGTGTTACAATGGTCTTGTGGTAGGGCCTACTAGTATGCTTGTATTTTGCTTTCAAATTGAGTACAGGGTCTATCAATCAAAGTGCTGGAGGCACCTTCCAGCAGTTAAGGGTTAGTAGGTCTCACAGGAGTCAGGCTGTGTTGCAGATTCTGGCTGCTGCATTTTATCTTCACTGTCTCCTGTAGTGAGTGTGTATGGATACTGACACCTACGACTATATTTCATATGTATTACTATATATTTATATATATGTATGTGTACATTTACATACCTTCTTATGTGTACATTACCTTACATTATTATGTACAAGCGAACAATTAGTAGGGCTGTTTCTGTTAACACTGAACTAGTGTGGGAATCCAGTAATTCGGACATTAAAACTCTACCTGAAATGCATTGGGTAGTACACCTCCTATATTGCCTTTATATTGATTCCTACTATTACATGTTATATTTATTTTAGCACAATGATCTCATGTGGTAGTCATGGCTTAGTGGTAGGTCATACAGACTAATGTTACCAATGTCCTGGGTTTGAGACTCGCAGTGAGAATTTATTTTTCTTTCCAAACCTTCAAAATGAGTACAGGACCTGTCAATCACAGTGCTAAAGCCACCTTTAAGCAGTTAAAAGGGTTAGTGGGTCTCAGAGGGGTCAGGCTGTGTTGCAGATTCTGGCTGCTGCGTTTATCTTCACTGTCTCCTGTAGTGAGTGTGTATGGATACTGACACCTACGACTATATTTCTATGTATTACTATATATTTATATATATGTATGTGTACATTTACATATCTTCTTATGTGTACATTACCTTACATTATTATGTACAAGCGAACAATTAGTAGGGCTGTTTCTGTTAACACTGAACTAGTGTGGGAATCCAGTAATTCGGACATTAAAACTCTACCTGAGATGTATTGGGTAGTACACCTCCTATATTGCCTTTATATTGATTCCTACTATTACATGTTATATTTATTTTAGCACTATGTTTTTGTATGGCAGTCATGGCTTAGTGGTAGGTCATACAGACTAATGTTCCCAAGGTCCTGGGTTCGAGACTGGCAGTAGGAATTTATTTTTCTTTCCAGACTTTCAAAATGAGTACAGGACCTGTCAATCAAAGTGCCATAAAGGCACTTTTAAGCACTTAAAAGCAGGTCTGCGCTCGTTTGCGCGGAGCTAACGCATGCGCACTGGCAGTTAGCTTGTGGGAGCGGCGTGCAAACGGTGTGCGCTGGGATAAACCTTAATTGGCTAGTGACACACATGTTAAGCTGAGCACAGCTAGTTGCAAACAGTTTCAGCCTATTAAACCGGTGCTTGGCAACGGGCATACAGTTTGCAGCTTTTTAAACACTACGCAGCTACGGGCACTGTGTCTCACAGCAGCTTAGCTATCAGTACATTTCTAATTATTTTTATTATTGTGTTACTTCAATATATATGCTCCATTTCATTCCATTTTACAAAAGGGTATACTTTTACATTTGGACAATACTGTCAGGGGCTTGTTTAGTGCTTATTTACAAAAAAAAAAGTTGTTGTGTGAGCTCGAACCCTGCCTGCCTACTCTTAAGCCAGCAACTCTACCGCTAAGCTATTTCTTTTTGGCTTACTTTGCCTATTTAGTTCTCATATCCTTTTCCACTGATTGCTAACTACAGTTGCGCTAGTAGCACACCTGGCGCACACAGTAGCACACATTCTGAGGTTAAAAAATAAAACAGTTTTTATTTTCATTTTATAGCCTCTGTTCACTTTGTACACTGATGGTCTGTGGGGGAATGTGTTGTGTAGTGTGTTTGTTTACATTTCCATGGCCTCTGTCGTGGCTGTTTACTTTCAGCCATTCTACACTTACGGGGGCGTGTCCGCATGCAGGGCTTAGCCTGAACACGCCCTACTCTCTTACATGGACCGTGTAAGAGTTACAGTGTGATTCAGCATGCCTAATGCACCTCATGCATATGCATGACATGCTGACATCACACCGTTTAACTGCAGCCTCCGTGTAAGAGTTATAACTCTTACATGGAGGCTTCCTGAATCTGGCCCATATTCTTTAATTATTTCATATACTCTTTCTTGTTGTCTTATTTGCTTACCTTCCTTATTTTTTAATTCTCTTATTATTTTTCCATCTTTTATCATTTTACTCAGATATGGTGCTACCTCTTTTTTCCTTCCTTGTAAACAATAGTTCTTGTTTATATAACAAGTTATTAATTTAAATTCGATTCATATATATTTTTATATATATATATATATATATATATATATATATATAGATAGATAAATATATATATTCTCTTTCTTTTTCGTAAAAGGAATTTTTCTTCTCTTCTAAGTCACTAAATGTTTCTTGACTTAATATCTTATATCTCTTTTTTCATGTCTTCATTTCTTCCTTATATATTCTAAAAACACTTTTTTATATTTCTCTTTAAAATTAAGCCACCAAAGAGTCCAATTCCCATAAAATTCTTTCATATTCATGTGATTTTTCCATAATTCCTTAAGTTCTCTCCTCTTCTAAATCTAATTCCTTTTCATTAATTTTCTTTATTCCTTTTCCTATTGTTATATATTCTTAATTTTCCTGTACTTTAACACACATAGCTACGTGATCTGAAAATCCAGCATACTTAATTCCTTTTTTATAACTTTTACGTACCTTCGTTGAAGGTTGTGTGTCAGGGCTGGTAACTCGGCACGTAAAAGTCAACTACCAATCATTAGCGGACCGGAGTTCCGCTGTGGCGATCCCTAACCGGGAAACGCTGAAAGACACAACAACAACATATTAAAAAATAATCAATTTCTGTCCTAAAATCATTCTTTTTCTAGGTCCAGTGGTTATTCTCCCTTGCAATTAACTTTCCACTTTTCATAATTTCTTTAACCATTTTAACATCACAGTTCCTCTTACTTTTTCTTAAGTTACAATTAAAATCACCCACCACCATAATGTCTATATATACACAAACATATTCAAGAATATTTTTAAACATCCTGTCTCTTTTTTGTTACATATGCATATAAAGCTATAATTCCATATGCATATTTTTCCATCTCAAATCTATTACTGTAATTCGTCCTAGTTCCACTATGGTTGCATCTAATATTTTAATGCTTTCTTGACATAATATACATATTCCCAAGCATGTTTCTTTCCCCATGTTCCAAACCACCACACCATTCCAAACTTTTTCAGTTTGTGTTCTTTCTTCCTCTGTTAATAATCTGATATCATCTAAAACAATAATATGTGCATCTACTGCAGCACACCATTGTAATCTACCTATTCTCTACTGCAAAACACCATTGTAATCTACCTATTCTCTACAGCAGCACACCATTGTAATCTACCTATTCTCTACTGCAGCACACCATTGTAATGTACCTATTCTCTACTGCAGCACACCATTGTCATCTACCTATTCTCTACTGCAGCACACCATTGTAATCTACCTATTCTCTACTGCAGCACACCATTGTAATCTACCTATTCTCTACTGCAGCACACCATTGTAATCTACCTATTCTCTACTGCAGCACACCATTGTAATCTACCTATTCTCTACTGCAGCACACCATTGTAATCTACCTATTCTCTACTGCAGCACACCATTGTAATCTACCTATTCTCTACTGCAGCACACCATTGTAATATACCTATTCTCTACTGCAGCACACCATTGTAATATACCTATTCTCTACTGCAGCACACATTGTAATATACCTTTTCTCTACTGCAGCACACCATTGTAATATACCTATTCTCTACTGCAGCACACCATTGTAATATACCTATTCTCTACTGCAGCACACCATTGTAATATACCTATTCTCTACTGCAGCACACCATTGTAATATACCTATTCTCTACTGCAGCACACCATTGTAATATACCTATTCTCTACTGCAGCACACCATTGTAATATACCTATTCTCTACTGCAGCACACATTGTAATATACCTTTTCTCTACTGCAGCACACCATTGTAATATACCTATTCTCTACTGCAGCACACCATTGTAATATACCTATTCTCTACTGCAGCACACCATTATAATATACCTATTCTCCTCTTAATATTTTTATACTGTTCACATTTAAAGTAATATTTTCAGCTTTTAAGAACAGTCAGTATAATAAAATGCTTATCCCTTTCCTTTCTTATTTTCTCTAAGCATTATGTTTTTGAATTTTCTTTTCCTTTCTTTAACTCTTTTCCCTATTGGACTCTTTTTATTTCTTATTGTGTGCCAATCAGCTTCTTCCTCATTTGTCTCCATTGTTTCTTTTGCCTTGTTACTTTTTTAACATCATGTATAAGCTTTTTTATCAGTCACGTCTTTTTGTACATTTTTCTTGTATAACACATTTTTCTACCTCTTTCTCCTGTATAACTTCATTTTCATTTTCTTGCACATTCATTTCACATTCTCACCATGAATGACCAGTATTGCCACATTTTTTGCACTTTAAATCACATTTTTTGCATCATGCCCTGTTTTACCACATAATTAACATCTTATTTGTAATATTTATTGATAAAATGATCATTTTTTCACAAAAATAACAAGTCTTTAGTTGACCCCTGTATTTCACAAAACCCCTATTATCACGAACATTAATAATGCTGGGTATTTGCATAACATTATCATTTTCCATTTTCAGTATTACTCCACATTCCCATCCCCCAGTCTATAGTCCTGTTACATCATACATTTTTGTAGTGTCCATTACTTCTTTACAAATAGTTAACAAATGTTCTTTCAGTTCTTTTGCTTCAACTTCAGTTCTAAACTGGGTCATTATTCTTTTTTGTTGGTATGTAAAAAGCTTGCAACACATATTCTGACCATGGATAAATATATTTCTTTTGTTCATATGCACCCAAGAATTTTCCATGGCCTGCCCAGTTTCAAATATCAAGTCACAAAAAGATTCTTTATTAATTAAAATAAATTCTCTTATCTCTTTTACTTTGACACCCAGATGTGCTATGATAGAGTCCCAAACCTCATACCTGTTCGAACTTTCTCCTTTTTTTACTGCTCACATGTACTCTATATTTCTTTTTTGTTTCTTTTATTTCTCCTTTCTTCTTTGCTCCTTCTCTAACAGTCTGTGCATAGGTTTTTGTCTCTGGAACTTTCCGTGGCATAATCTCTTCATCTCCTTTTTCTTCTTCTATTTTTTACATGATGTTGTTCCATGAAACTGCTGCTCTACTTTTTGGCTCACTTTGGTTTACCATTTCTTCCAAATAATCATTTTGCAACCCCACCCCGATTGGAGGGTTGTAATTATGCATTTTCAGAGGTAACTGTTTCTTCTTCAAACAATCTCCTCTGAAAGTTTTCCTCTGAATCCATTTCACTTACGGCTACAATCTCCTTTTCCTCCAATGTCACTGTTTTTTCTGCACCCACATCATTAGAAAAATCTTCTTGTAGTGATTCTACCATTTCAAATATGTTTTCAGCAACTTTCACTTCATTTTCAGAAAAAGCTGAATCAGCCATGTTTTCTCTCTGTCCCTCCTAACTGCTTCCATGCCTGGACAAGAAACAGGAAGTCAGGATGTGTAGCACACAAAGCCTTCCCCCAACTACGAAGAGTAGGAGAAGTTCCCCGATGTGCTGACCAAATTTCCTCTAAATACAACCCCTGGTCTCCACTGAAAAGAAGCTGTTAGAATACTCAAACAAACCTAGTCAACAGAGGATAAAATAATAAAAATAAGTATATAAAAAAACAGACCAAAACATCCAGTGCTCTGAGGACAGATCTAAAAATGCAAAGCAGTTAACAGGTTAAGCTGTGAATTGGTACCCTGAAAATGAGGAAATGTAAGGTTATGGGTCCAGTAGTGTAATATTTTAAATGCAATCCCACTCTACAATATATCAGCAGAAGAGATTGCTTATTCAGAAAATTGTGAACTATTTACTGAGCTGTGAAAATTATGTTCATGGGAGTTAAAGAACAAAGGCAATATTATGTTCATGTTCCATGTATCAGCAACGAGTACAGGAAGGATCTATTTTAATAAAATATGAACAATAAATATTAGACAACTCCATAAGACAACAATGTTTATTCATTCAGTAAAACAGTAGTTAGCTAGGCAAAAAGGCTGTAAACTATTGAGTGGTCCAGTTGTAAAAGACTGCATCTTTAATTAAAGTTAAAAATGTGCAGTGAATTATAGCATCAGAAAACAGCTTATCCTCTGTAGAATCAATGTCTACAGCCAATGCCAGCTAGAATTATGAGGCAAAAGAAATTATTCTACCCATATAGTTATAAAGATATGGAAAACACCTATTGTTTCTTTGTACACAGGTGTGACTAAAAAAATATAGTGATGAGCCTAGCTTAACCAAGAAAAAAAAAAACATTTCACATGCATGTCTAAAGCATATTAGACCTGTTGAATTAAAGAGAGCTGGGGGAGGGGTTAACCAGCAGAACAGTGCCACCTTGTGGTACAAGTTATAATCACAGTGTAGAACAGTAAAGCTCATAGCACCGTGGATGAAAGAATGATGAAGCACTTCTTGGCTCATCAGATTAAAACTGGAAGCTTGGAATGAAGCAGGTAAATGCAGTGCATTATAATTAGATGTGCATTGGTATTTCACTCTTGTGGTAAGATAAATAGTTCCTGTCAAATGAACATAACATTACAGAGGTAAACAACATTAAATGCTTCCACATACGCAATTAAGAGCAGCAGCTGTTACTGCAATGTGACCTGGCAAAACATTGATTAATAATTGGTATGTGATGCATAGTTTTCTTCATTCTAGAGCCTAGTGTAAATAGGCTAGCTAAAAACTATGCAACCCTAATACTAAAGTTACAACTTCAGCAGAAACTGTGTATGCACAGTAAGTTAGCTCAGTTGCTGTGTTTAACAAACAGGTTATGCTAAGTCACAAACAAGGGAGGACAACTGCTATAGATCTTTTCTGTCATAAAGTCATAAGATGAGCAGTATAAATGTTTAAAAACCTTTCCACCTTTATCGGCCCAGACAGTGAAATATATCATAAATTATCAATCATAATGGCAACATGGGTGTGTATACTATAATGAACTTTTGCAGTATTAGCTGATGATTGTTGTCATGTGGGGTAATGGATCACACTTTGTGGAAACAATGAATGAAGTCCAACAGACCTAAAAGCATAGTTTGTTATGTAGTTACTCTAGTATGGTAAGAAAACTAGTTGCATGACTGGACAATGGAATAACTGAGAATATCAGCTAGTACGGAATTGTGACATACTTACAGTAAAACTAAATACAGATAATTTTTAACATTTTGTTTTTCAATAATATATACATTGGCAGCAAATAAATAGTTGCGTGATTTATTTTACCTGCCTATTAATTACTAAAAAAGCTGTAGTACCTAGTCATCCAATAACTCACCCCAGTTTTTGGTTATATGGTGTTATATCTGTTCTATGCGTTATTGAATTATATAGCCACCAATTTTCCCTACAGCCTCTTCATATCAATGCTCTGTCATTCTTTGCACTCTGTTTGAATAATATTTCATTAACCCCCCCACAACTCATTCATTTTGCAACCTCATAGTTTATCTTCTTGTTCTCGTACATTTTATTTTTTTTATAATTTGCCCACCTAGATGAACTTAATAGAGTTCTGTTGTTGCAAGCCACACACCACTTCTTCTGTCCTACTCTAAACTATTTCTAATGGCATTATGTTGTGGTCTGCAAGATATACTAAATTCCCAAGCTGGGCTGCAAAAAAATAAATAAATAAATAAATACATATACACCTCTGGTATGATAATAATGACTCCACGTTTAATGTCAGTGAATGCATCATCATGAAACTTGGCAAATAGGATCTCAGTTATGATTACAGAATAAATGGACTGGTCATAAAATGAAAACCACTATTAAAGCTCTAAGGAAAATAGTAGGCCACAGAACCACTACTAAAGCACTAAGGACAATGGTAGGCCACAGAACCACTACTGAAGGTCTAAGGACAATGGTAGACCACAGAACCACTACTGAAACTCTAAGGACAATGGTAGGCCACAGAACAACTACTGAAGCTCTAAGGACAATGGTAGGCCACAGAACCACTACTAAAGCACTAAGGATGATGGTAGGCCACAAAACCACTACTGAAGCTCTAAGGATAATGGTATACAGCAATATAAACTTTGACCATTGTTTGTATCTAACAATATCTGAAAAATGTATTCTGTGACCCATCTATTTCTAAATTATATATCTAATTTACTTCAAACAGCTCACAGCCAGGCTTTATACCTCACTGTTCAAATCTGATATTGAATTTAAGACTATTTTCTTTAGCCTTTGAAAATGCCTGTTGAAGCAAGATGCAATCTAGGTGAATCACAGGAGCAGAAACATAAACAACAGCTTTCAGAAATTGCTATTATATTATGGTCCTGAGCAATATCTGATCTGATACTACTTTGAGGTCTACATCAGGAATATAACAATGGGGGAATAACACCAGATCAAGAAGACACTTAATAAAATAAATTGATTACATAAACCATGTGATCCATGGATTATAGAACACACTCCATGACAATGAAATATGTGTCCCCTTACAATCATAAGTTAGTTGTTAGCTTAATTCAAAAGTAATTATGATACATTGTTAAAAAGCAAAAAATATAAATATGGGGATATGGTAGCCGAGACTGTTGAAAGCCAGACATCCAAAGCTATAAACATGTTTGTGTTCCCGCATTAACCAGAAAATTCCAGCAATGCATCCAGGCATGGGTGGTGAAAATGTGAAAGTGCACTTGAAAGTCCCACAGTTATGTCATACAGCCAAGTTACATACATTGAAAGTGTACCAAAGAAGGACTACTGTCAGTGCTTTAACTAGGTCTTAAACTTTACTGATGTATCTGGTACCTCGGCTTATGCCTTCAAGCAATAATTTTATTCCTTGAAGGCGTAAGCCAAGGTATCAGATACATCAGTAAAGTTTTATACCTTATCCTGGTGTAGTATGTGTGTTTTGCTGTATCAGATACTGCTGTGTGTAATTTTTTTATCTTTAACTAGGTCTTCCAAGATGGCTGCACACTGAGTAGCAGCTTAATTTCAGCTTCCCCAGTGTAAAAAAGAGAGAGCTGAATTCCATAAAGTTCATGAAAGCCATTTGTGCAGAGCTCAGCACACTTTAGGAAGATTTCAGTCACCTGCTACAGAAGTGATTCCAGAAGGCACACTGAAGACAGAGTGACTACTTAAGTATTCAGTGTAGGATAATTAGGGATTCTGCACATGAGAGTGTGATTCTAAAACACATTATGTGCACACAAAGCAACTCAAATGCATAAAACAGCCACAATGACTGTTTTTTAAAAACTCAGGGCATACATTAAGGACACCAAGGAATTCACGTGAATACTATGGATTACAGTGAAATCCATAGCAAAATGAAAATAAAAAATAAAATGCAATCTGCTGGTAATATACTGCAACATGCAGAGTGATGCAAGTCATAAATGAGACTGTGGTTGTGCCAACTAGAAGGCAGCCAGCTAGAGTCAGAGCAAGGCTACAACTAAACCAGCTATCAGACCAGGAAATAATTGACAGATATCATCTAGACAGACAAATGGTGCAGGCTGTCTGCAACATGTGTAACCCCACAAATGTATGTGCAGATCCTGCAAGGAAACCCCACCCCCCTTGAAATAAAAGTGTGTCTCAGTCTGGGTCTACTTACATCTGGGACATTCCAGAGCCACATGGGGGATGCTGTGGGAGTATCACAGACAGCTGCCAGTTGTATCTTTACAAAACTACTGGAAGCAATGTGCAGCAAGGTGGATGACAACATACACTTCCCATCCACCCCCATAGAGTGGAGGAATATGATACACCAGTTGTACAACATAGCAAACTTCTCCCGTGTATTCAGTGCAATAGACTGCACACACATACCAATCAAGACACCAGTGCATCCAGAAGCAGACTGATACATAAACAGAAAGAGATGGCCAGCCATATATCAACTGCCAAGTTGTGTGTGCAGCAGATGGCAGCATAACAGGCATTATGGCAACACACCCAAGTAGTGTCCATGATGCTGCCATTTGTAGGGAAAGTGGACTCACAGCTGCATTCTAGCAAGGTGAAATACCTGAGGGGCTGCTCCTGGGGAAGTACAGGAACACAGCTAGGAAACAAGTTAAGGACACCCTCTTAACAATATCCAGTCTGACCAAAAGTGTGTTTATTCTCTACAACAGATAGCTATGGTTATCCACTTGAGCCATGGCTAATGACCCCATACTGTAAGCCATCCAACCCTGCATAGGTGACTTACAATAGACCACACACAACAACCAGAAACACCACAGAGCATGTGTTTGGTGTACTGAAAGCTCAGCTCAGATGTCTGGACATATCTTGAAATCCAATGCATTACAAACCTGAGAAGGCAGAACAGATGATAATTATGTGTCCCACCATGCTCCACAGAATGTTAACCTGCGAACATGGCAGTCTTCCACTTTAGGTGTGGTTAACTACTCCAAGAACCACCTGGGTCTGAAGAGGACATCCCACAGTTATCAGAGCTTGAGCAGGAGGACACAGCGGGGCAGAAGTCACAGGTGTAGGCAATGTAGGGTGTGACCATAAGTGCAGGCCCAGGCTACACTACAGCATCTGACCCAAACATTTGACTCATGCCTAGCTGCATGTACATGAGTGCACAGATTGAACAGTGATGTCCAAGCATTTCCCCAACCACAGCAGCACAGATTGCATCTAATGGCAAATACCCACTAGATGTACACACTGAGCATCACACATCATATAAGCATAACATATTCCAACATGAACATATACAAATGTGTCAAAAAAATCAGTTCAGGGCACAAGTGATGCAGGTATGCCTATATATTCAGTCTGTTCTATCACTGAATGGTAAACAATAAGAGACACACATCAGTGTTACACTTACATATCTGTAAAATATTATAATATAAAAAAGAGAAAGCATCCATGACATAATGCAGACTTTTTTTTATTTCAGAAAACACATATCACAGTACAGTGGTATTGAAGTAATATGAGGCAGCTATGTGTACTACTCGGACGCACTCTAATGCAGTATTGGTCAACCTCGCTGACATCTCACACCATGGTCCTCCCTTGCCATGACCACATGCAAACACATCCTGCCCTGGTTGATCCACAGAGGAGATGGAAGGGAGTGCAACACCATGTTGGGATGAAGGAGCATGACTGTGAACTGAAAGCCTTGTGATGGGCAGGACCTTAACAGATGGGCCAGCAGCTGACATCTGTGCAGATTGGACCACAGACAGGGATTCTTGATGCCCAGTGGTGGTTCTGCAGACAGATGGCCCGTATCTCACAGGTTGCAATCTGTTGTGCATAGTCATGGAAAGCAGAATCCCGCTTATAGTATGACACTGCTGCAGCACTGTAGAGGCCGGGGTTTCCACTGACCATGCCACAGCTAGTAGACTCTCATTCTGAATGGCCAATGCAACCATAATCTCACCCTGTCTGCCCTTTTTTTCCTTCATGCATGATACGTAGCTGGTATGCCACACAATCTGTGGCACATGCAAGTGCAAGGGTGTCTGAATGATGCTGGTGCTTTCATTGTTCATATGTCTACAGCAGGAAGCAGACACCCTTTGACACCTGACCATATCCAACATCTGCTCACCTATGTCTACAGCAATGCCCTATGTCTGGTTGTTGTGTGAATCTGCCAGCAGCAGTGCTCCTAAATGTGGTGATTTGATCAACAGCCACATCGTTTTCAATGTTTGCTGTGCCATCATCCTCTGAATGAGTTTACAAGTAGACAACCATATCTCAGGATACATGCAGTGCAACATCAGTGTCAACCTCATGGATGGACTCTCCAAGCAACTTAAGGTCCTCTGTTCCAGGTGCCATAGTACTATGTTGAAACTCAACATGAAAAACATTATGATTGCTGGATGGGCTGCTGGAGGATAAAGACAGGTGAGGTGCTACCAGATACAAAGACACAGATCAGGACAATGTGCCTACAATGCATGATGAATATCAAAGACAGTTGCCATATATATTTCACTGCAGTGTTACAAATTCTAATTACTTAATTTGCAGTGTACTGTATGTATGTTTCACAGAATGTACATACTATAACTATATAAATGGTCAACATACATGACATATGTGATGCATAAAAAAATAAAAGCACACTTGCCAAACATTCATTGGACGATGGTGTTGTTCCACTGGGGTGAACTTCAACTAGTTTATGGAAAGAAAAAAACATTATGGATCACATCATTCAGACAATTAATCAGGTGAACACAGTTAAAACATACAGAATATATTACATGCTGGTTTATGTTAAAATATCAAAGGTTGAATTCTGCAAACCTTTATTCAGTGAGATGAAAAGAGAAAATGTTTGTTTAAGTGGATGTCTCATTCAACAAAAATTAAACAGCAAATAACATAGTGCGTAGGCTTTAACTGTAGCGGACTGTTGTGAATTTCACTGGAGGAGACGTTCTCTTAAACAAACATTTGCTGCTTTCATCTCACTAAATACAGGTTCGCGGAATTCAACCTTTGATGTTTTAACATAGACCTGTGCCATACACATACCACTCATACATGCACTGGAGGACTCCTGCTGTGTAGAGCATGTGGGTTGTACTGTGTATCCTGCAGTGGGAAAGTAAAGAGAAAGACAACACAGTCATGTATTTAGCAAAACAAATACTGACACCAACACATATACTCATGTGATGGATGTTGCAACTGTATTCCAGAAGGGCCTGTATTGACAATAAACAGCAGTACCATTAATTGAGGTGGGGGCATTAACAAGGTACTGTGCACAGCAGCAGTACAGAGACACTCACCTGTTTTTCCCTGGTGTAGGCCCAAAGTGGATGGATATGTGAATATTAATGCAATAAACATTACAAATATTGTTTGCACTGTTCTGTCTGTAACTCAGATGTACCAATACATGTAATTATACTTACGTTCATCATCCTCATCCTGTGTGGAAGTCACCACTCAACTCTGCTGCTGTAAATTAAACACAGCAATACATGAATATGTATTCTGAAGCAATATACAATGCATGTCAAAATACACATACCTGTACTGAACATAAATACATACATGTCCATCCTGGAACTCCAGGTTCAATCCTACCACCGGGAATTCATTGCTCCTTTCTTCTTGTATGTAGTGAGGCCAAAGAAATTGCGACAGTAACAGGGGGGTCAGTGGTGGCCAACCAACCGTGGCATCCCTCAGTCTCTCATAATGTGTCACTCTGTTGGCTGCATGAAGGATCATGTCCAAGCCGTGTCATCTACAGGCATCACAGGATTGGCTGTGGCCTCCAACTGCATTGATCATGTTGAGGAGTTCAATCTAGATTTAATTTCTCCAAACAGTAGCTCCTGAACAGCCTAGCAATCTCCTTTCATGTTGGCAGAGAGCATCAATTATGATGTCATTTTCCTAGGGGGAATAGTTGACACCTCAAATATGGTTGGCCATCTGGAAAACATTAATACGCATATGACAATATTCATATTTGAGCACATTTATGCATCTGATTCTGTGAACAACATATGTTAAAATAAACACTCTGCATTCCTGTGCAATGCAAAGATCTGTATAACACTGTCTGATAAATACTAATATGATATGTAAAAAGTATCAACAATGCCTTCATGCAACATCTGTAAAATCAACATAACTTGTAACATCTGTACAATTTGTGATTGAGATTAGAAACCCTGGCACTACATGTATATTAAAAGACAACTGCATCATGCCACCAGAGTCTGCTTGCCTTTCACACTAAAATGTTATATCAGTAAACAATTAAACAACTCACAGAATGTGTCAGAATAAGTCAGGATCTGTAGGCAGTACAGATACATAGTAAACTGAGACAGTGGTGAGAACACTTTTGTTAAGAAGCATCATTGAAGAAATATCCATAACAGCAATAGCACATGCTGTAACACTATTCTTAGGAAACATGATTTAAGAAATATCTGTAAGATCAACATCACACACTAAATACGGATGCTGTCATAATCCATAGGTTTCTGTAGTTAGACCAAAGTATACAGGGAATTACCAGTAAGAACTGCAGATGATCCATAAATCCTCCTCTATATACTGTTATTATTTGCAGTGGAAGTCTGTCTACACTGCATATGGTACTGAACCGAAATGTTTAGAACACCCATATGCATAAATTTCTAGACAACTCGACTCTGAGAACCTTTAACAAATTTTGTTAAACTTAACATGTTGAGTAAATATGAATTTAAACATGTACCTTTTGAAATTATTATATTTAACAGATTTATTAATTACCAAGAATCAATTGAAAGCATCCAGCGGGTACAACAACAAATTACCAAATAGAATCAGCTAAAAAGAGCAGACCAAGGAATATAAGAAAGTTGTTTTATTGAATTTGGTTAACAGTTAAGTGGTTTCATTCCTGTTCTTTGGGACTTCATCAGAGCTAAAACATTTAAGAATACAACATCAATGTATAACCAGTACTAATTTAAAACAACCAATGATCAACATGAATAAATTAAAATTCTCATAAACTAATTAACTTATTCCTATTCTGTTAACCTGCTATGGTTTTAAAGATGTTTTTTCCCAGGCTAGATAAGCTGGTACACAAATTAAAGGTTAAAAAACTTAAAAGGAGAGACAGGGATGATAGGTAATATCAAAATCACACAGCATATCCCACCCAAAGCTATTTAAGAATGATTTGGTAAGAGATAGAAATACAGGTGATAGAACTTTTACAGCAGAAGGCCTTGAAGAAGATTTTTTTAGGGGATCCTATTGTACCTAGTCTCCGTCTCATTCCAAGATAATTGTTCAGAGGATGCAATCACAATTTCATATGGCTCATCCCAAATTCCAGTTGCAAAAAATAGTAATTTGTCCCTGGAATCCAACAATAGCAAAAACCAAAACCAGATCCAAAAGATTGCCAAGGACGATACCAGGATTCAAGCAGTGATTAGTTTCCTTTTTTTAAAACCACGAATAACAGCAAAACGTTAAGCGCTTTCCTCTACGTACAGAGACTTCTTCAGAACAAATAATGAAGAACTCCTAAACATTATATACACTTAAAAGCCCGCTCTTTTCCTAAAATGAGATAATTAATCAATTATCTAAAAGGTATAACGCTTAAAAAGTATCACTACACATGTTGTATAACACTAATACACAAATATATCATTTAGTTTGTTCAAAAATTCTACACTGCACAAAGATAGTGTCATAAAATAATAACAAACAACATATCTCAAAATATCAAGAATAAACATACAAAAATTATAAAAAATTTTTTAAGAATGTTAAAAAGTCCTTAACACAGCGATAAATCTATTACCAAAAATAAATGTGTTACCAAAAATAAATTCCAGTTGCAGCAATTCAGGGGAAAGGGCAGGGGGAGTCAGACAGTGATTCATGAAAGAAGTTTGAATTCTAGTCGTAATGCAGCATTTTGTTTTGACAATTTGGAAACTGATAATTTTGAGACTTAAGATCCATAATGGTTACAAATCTTTAACTACAGTAATTTAGACATAGACACTAGACATTTTACTTTACTTAGCAAATGTTTTACTTTTGTACCCACCCAAAAGATGGACTTTGGTGAAGTTTTGTTGGAGCTTAAATTATGCATCAGAAAACTTAATTTTAATATTTCGTTTTCTAACCAGTACAATCCCTCTATTAATCAAAGGGCAGGTTCACAATTGATTAGGAAAAGTACTTATGAAGCCCCCTTTACATCCCTTATTGGGATTATTTGAAAATATGTGTACACATGACATTTGAATGTGATTTATGAACAGAGGTCACAAAAATGTAAGGAATTTGTCTCATGAAGATCATGAATTATTGAAAGAAATAATGAGTAATAGGGAGATCAGAGTAATGAAGCCCAATAAGGATAGGGGGGCTGTATTTATGCAGATCATATTCTAGCAAGATGTTTGGCCTGCTGAATGTGATACAAAATACACTAGGGCATCCAAGAATAAAATAAATATTGGTTATAGTAGAATTGACACATATATGATTTATTAATGGAAGAAGCAATCAGTTATGACACTTTTAATCTTTTAAAAGTTGATCACCCTGTTGTACCTAGTATTTTTGGCATGCCTAACGTTCACAAGAACATTCATGACCCACTGTGCTCCCCATTGTGGCAGCTGGTAGATTTAAAACATATCCACTGGTTAAGTTTATTGATACAAAAATTAAGGAATTTTGTTCTTCCATTAAATATATATTGAAAGATTCCTGGGATTTTTTAGGAAATATAAAGTCTGAATTTTTCCATTCTAACTGGTACTTAGGGACAATAGATACATGTGATTTATTTTTGTGCATCCCTTGCAACATTGGCATAGAGTGTTTTAGGGATTTTCTTTGCAAAAACAGTAAGTTTGTGAATAGGAACATCAATATCACCTGGGATTTTATGGATATAGTGTTGCATAACAATTGTAATTATTTTGAGGGAGAGTATTACAGGCAAGTCACCGGAGTTGCCACGGGCACAGCATGGACTCTATTATATGCAGATATTGTAATGTGGCAATGGGAGCAAGCACAAGTTTTCCCTTCTATATTTAATTCTTATCTAGTAACCTAGTTTAAATTTTTGGATGATGTATCTATTATTTGGAGTGGAGATGAAGAAAAACTAAAAAAGTTTATTGATTACATTAATGACATAACTAGATTTTTGAAATTTACCTACACATTTTCTGATCACAGTATTAATTATTTAGATATTATATTAACTAAAGATATTGATAAAGGGGAATTTAAGTTCACCATATATAGGAAGCCAATGTTTTCTAATAATTATTTGCATTTCAAAAGCTGTCATCCATTGAAGCAAAAGAGAAGTCTTGTTAAGGTTCAAACGGTCAGATTGGATAGGATTGTGTCTGATGACCAAGTCCTATACAATGAGTTAGGTATACTAAAAGATATGTTTATTGAAAGAGGTTTTCTCGAGGTAATGTTAAATGAGCTTCACAATGAAATTATGCAGGGGAGAATTACCAAATGTATCTGTTTGTTAGGTAAAAGGTTAATTGATATTGGCAGATCTAATAGTACTAATACTTTCAGCCAAGATGGTCCCTAGTTAGGTTATGAACACAGTATGCTTATTAAATATGGCCCTGAGAGTCGAATGATTACAGACCTTATTAAAAGCAATTGGAATGTACTTGTGGTTGACCATGAAATCACAGAATGTTTAGATGATATGCCTGTATTTTGTTTTAAAAGGCATAACAATTTAAATGAAAAACTAGAGAAAGACAGCACAAATAAGAAAACTGATTATCCACGAAGGAAAAAACATTGAGTTACCCACTTTAAAATATACCTCTTGATTTTTTCC
>NC_056729.1:591956614-592038449 GCF_019279795.1 Protopterus annectens | reverse complement strand
TATATATATATATATATATATATATATATATATGTCCATGTATATATGTATACAAATAATATATATGATACATGTAGATACAGAGGTGGACATAAATGTGAACATATATGTCTGGGGACATCAGCACTATTGAATGTTTGTGCTGGATGATCTGTACGTGATAACCTGGGATCTATGCATATCTGCCATGGCCTATTGGTAATGTACATCGTCTGTAGTGTGCAGGGTCACGGGTTTTAGTCGTGTAGACACCACATATTGTGTTGCTGGGAAGACCATGGGACATCAAATATGGTGATAGTAAGGCACCTGTTGCCAGTTGTGTACGGATCTGAGCGACACTGAGCAGTGGTTATTAATTTGGAGGTTCGGTATGGGTCATATAACTATTCATTAGAAGACTATACTATGCAGATGAGGTTGACAATAGTATATCCCATTTATCACCAGGGTGTGATGCTGGTCCCTGGAGTGTATGTGTGTAGTCAGCCAGGTGCAGGTCTCGAATATAGTTGACAGCATGGGGGGGGGGTCAGGCATACTGTAAGTACATTGCAGAACTGTGCCTCGGGAGTGCTCCAGCCCTAGCACACCTAAACTAGGGGTGTGTCTATACCTGCCTGGTGACATTGGGAGGGATAACAGCAGTGGTGGGGTAGTCAGGGTGTACAGGCTGCACAAACAGGTGTTGATCAGCACAATCATCAGATGACATGGCCAGCCCACACCTGAACAGTATGGTAATGCGAGCAAGCAGCATACACACAGGTTTCATCCACACTCTACACCACTGGTGTATACTTGCGGGGACATTTCACGACACAGTCCAACCAAATGAGATGGGCTGCAGCAGGCAACATATACCAACATGTGCAGGAGGCTGGGGCAGTGAGGATGTGTATGCTGCTGAACAACCCTTACTGGGGTGACATAAGACTTCATAGACCCAGGGTAACTTACCATGGGCTACATGGGCTGGGGATGGTGGAGCACTATGGGGTGGACAGAGACCTCCTACAGCAGCTTGTTGACCTGTGCCTGCCATACCTGACACATCAAACAGGCTGAGGGAAACACATCACAGTGGATACCATGGTACGTGTTGACCTAAGTGTACTAGCCACAAGTACCTCACACAGCACAACTGGGGATATCATGGGTATCTTACAGGCATCTACATCCAGAGTATTGCACCAGTTCACAGACGTCATGTCAACACATGCTAGCGAGCAAGTACATGTCATCAACACACATGATTAGTAGACCAGCAATATGCATCTGTTCAACCACATGGATGACTACCCTGGGGTACCGGGTGCTTTAGCCTGCACACACATACACATCGTAGCACCACCTGGTGAGTGGGGTAGGGCCTACAGTCACTGCAGGGGCATACCCTCCAACAGCTAGGCCATATGCGATGGCCAGGGCATGAGATTGCATGTGTGTGCTGTCTGCCCTGGAAGCTATGATGATTCCAATATATGGCTTCTGACACAGCTGTATTACACCAATGCCAATATGGACATCCCCTACAGTCTCCTAGTGGGGGATGCTGGGTAAACACTGGTGTTGTGGCTGATGACACCCATCAGCAATGCACACACACATGAACACTCACATCATACTGAGGCGGATGCACAGGCAAGACATATACTTGTGCATGTGTTTGGGATACTCAGTTCACAGTTCTGGTATCCGGACACATCCGTTAGAGGTCTGCAGTATTCACAAGCTACATGCATACAAGTTGTTATGGTATTCGCTATGCTACACAATCTTATCCTGCAGTAACAGTTGCAGCAGGAACAGCATGTGGCAGGGTCACACAGCCCAACACCAAGGCCTGTACAGACACAGTGTGACTTGGTGAAGGAAATACCTGAGCAGGGCACAGTCGTCGAAAGCCCGTGCACAGTATGACCTGCACTTGGCAAAGAGGCAACACAAGGCATATGCACTGACACAGTAGGTACCCACGGATTTCCCCTCTCTGACCCGCACACAGTACAATGGATGCCAAACATGACACTACCTGTGCTCGGCCATGTGTAGGAGGTGCACTGTGTGCATCCGACATAGGCAGCCCTCCAGCACCATCCTCAAGTCCAGAACACACCCAGGGTATGTCTATTGACCTAACAAGTGGCAGTTGTATTAGAATGTGTATTTACCCATTGCTATGGTATGTATGTGAGCATACAAGTGACTGTGGTGGCCAAATGTTAGGGCAGCAGACAGTACACATCCATAGTGGCACCATGACCTCTGTAGCACATACAGGGGTCACAATGGTAGCCTGTAGTACACAGGGTGTCCTAACCCACTGCAGATTATGGGCTGACCGTCATGTGTGTCCGTACAGCCCACACACGTTCCATGCAGCTGGACAGATGTGGACCAATACAGATAAATGATATACGATGGCCTATGGATATGCCCAATGAATGACCCCAACCCCCTAAGACACACACAGACTACAGCAGGCCAGGCAGTTTGATATAGGTTGTGTAAGCTAGGACATCCAACACCACTGTGCTGGTATTTAAAGCTGGGAACTGACGTACACTGGTATCCCTCCAACCAGCAATTGCAGTAGGTCCACACACTGACATGGGGTACCCGGCATACCAGTAAAGTAGCAGCAGATGTGTACAACTGTTGGCTGTGCCCCCCCGTCAAACCTTCACATGTGAGAGTCATGTGCGCCACCCACGGTGCTGTGTAGGACTGTGGTTGTGGTTGAATGTCCCCCCACGCTATGCTGACATGTAGCAGCTGTCAATGCCACATGACCATTAGCTACCCTGCAGACACAGCATGGCACCTGTCTGTGTAGAACGGAGGGGTCAGCTACACAGTACTAACTATCTGGACATGTGACACATAACATACAGTTGACCATACTTGGCATGCTCACACACATGACGGTATGACGGTAATGTCGGTCGACAACATGTGTAACAGTCATACTGGGCATGCTCACACACTGAAACACAGGACGGCCAGGCATGCATACACCAGTGTTCCGGACATATCTGCCAGTACATTGCTATACTGTTGGATGACTGCGCTGTATGGTGTGTGTGTGTGGTCTATTGTCTGTACATATGCCATGGTCTATTGTTAATTCACATGAGCTATGTGCGCAGGGTACTGCTACCAACACGTGAATAGGGCAGTTCTTTGTTTGCGGACAGACCGATGCCTTTGGATACAGACTGGGTAAAGCACATTCTAGCAGGTAGGAGCAGTTGTGAGTGGGTTTGCACAGTATTAAGCACTGCTGACCTCTGGTCACAGCACCTTATACACGTTTAGACTCCACATTTCTTTAACAGTGCACTACTGGCTTACTGGTAGACAAACACACTTACAGCCGCTCGCTCACCGACATTTCCGCTTACATTTGTCACTCACGCTGGGTGTGTGCAATCCCTTGTGATGCGTATTACATCGGACTACATGACTACAGTATCGGGTATGTGTAACCATTTTGTGACGGCAGGCGTTCGACTGTAACAACTCGGTGGCCTGTCCAGTAACGTAATCATATTATATGCGTGTTCCTCATATGATCTGCTCCCATCTGCCTGATACATGGGAACCGATAGTCTGTGAGTTTGTTAATGCAGCTGTCCGCTCAGTCATGCTACCGCATACCTACTGCACGTTATCCACCTTTCAGATTGCACGACGGGAGACTGTAGGAGTGACACCTTTCCCACTTTGCATGGGACAGTCCCTCATTAGGCATATCTCATGTGACAATACCAGACCTCTCCACCAATCGGGGACACATTTCTACAGAATCAGGGACAGGTCAAGAAAACATTAGGGACACTTTTACAAAAGTAGTGCTATTAACTTGAAACATTGACAGAATCAGAGCATATGACTCAATACACATATTCTGAAGTAAAAGTAGGTTATAACTCTTACTTATTGTCATTAATCAGTAAGTGTGATTCACCACCTTTCCTTCAATGGTCACTAATTTTAGGAGGGATTAAAAGGGACAGAGTTAAACCTTCAATCAAACTCAGGGACGTACCTGAAATGCAGGGACAGTTGAGAGGTATGGACAATACTCTAGCCATTGCAACTGTCCTGATTAGGGGACATTCTCATGTTGTACATGTCTGTACTGGTTGCTTGTTACAGGTCTTGTATACCTGATACGTCAATATGTCATATGTAGTAGCATAAGCAACTTTACTGCTGCTAGACTACGCTTTGATTTGTGCCGATATGTATATTTCTGTACTATGCATGGCTGTAGGTATGTTCTGCCCTGGTACGTCTGACATTTCTACACAGCAGGTTCCACTTTGGCCATTCAGAATGGTGGCGGCCTTATAGACCCTATATGTAGAGCTATCACATGTGTCAAGGCAACACATACCCACAGCCAGTAGTAAACGGACGACTTCCATGGTTTGCATACGTTAAGGTTATTCATGTAGCACTATAATTGATAATACTGTTTCTTATTACATGTAGCTGTTTCTGATACAACAAATTAATGTCTGACACCACTACACACACTATACAGCCTCCATTCCCGAACTCACAGGCCATGTGCCATAACTGTCATTTTGCAGGACACAACTGCCCAGACGGGTGTGTCCCTCGCAGGCGTACGGATGTTGAACCACTTCTATTATGCTATCATCTATCTAAGGTGGTCAGCAAATTATGCACTTTCCGTCAGTAGCAGAACTCACATACCAATGGGTGTGAATGAACACTGTATCAGGAACAATGCATAACACCCTGTGGGACACACTTACATGATTGGTTCTATTAACCAGGCGCATTTACAGTCACAGAGCATATGTATTCATTCACGTTTGTCGAGGTACATGCTGTTTCTGACTCACACATGTTGTCATCTGTCATTACCTGTATTCTGCTATCTGCTCACCTAATATCACTAGTTCTGGAAGTGTTTAGTTGGACTTTGTTACATTCTGATACATAACTATGGACGTCCATGCTAATCGAGTACACAGCACTGATTTGGTCTCTATGTATTCCCCCGATGGTTTACAGACTATCCGGTAGATGTGCTCTTTAGGTTTGGGAGGTGTAGGCATATTCTATGCCCACATAGGAATATTAATGACTTCCACTGGGCGGGCGTACTACATCTCTGCCAACCAGCACCTGCACACTTAAGCCCATTATTGCATACCCATGGTCCACCTACCTGGCACCCCTCTGCAGCAGTCATGACAAATACTTACTGCGAGCGCAGCTGGGGTATGAGCACACCACTACACATTGCCCACTCTCCCTGTCTCGGGACACATGTCGTACGTTTTGTCAACCCATGTATTATCACACTTGCACAATCTACTGTTCCATGTACACCTACATCCTGCTCATATCAATGTCAGCAGATTCACACATACCCTGAATTTTTGGGGTCCCGCAAGGGACACCGTTATCCATGTTTAAAGTGCAGACCTTGCAGATCTCTCCCACTAGTACTTTCCTACCGGTGTTTTGGACAGCGGCAGTGTATTGATCTGTATTGCTTGTCTGTATGTCTGTCCAGCCTAGCTGGGCGATGTGGGAGGTACAACGTTTATTTACTGGACTTCCCAGTCACATATGCCTGGGCTGTAAATATGTTACCCCTAATTGCTGTGAAGTAACCTATTTATGTACATGTGTATATCTACACTGACATATATATTTTGTTTTGTGTGTATGTGTATATATCAATACCTGTTGTTTGTGTATATATATCTATCTATATATATATCCGTAGTATATCCTTGTGTGTGTATATATATATATCTGTATGAATATATATGTGTATGTAAATTAATATAGATATATGTATATATATGTTTTTATCTATATATACATCTGTGTGTCCGTTAACCTATACCTTTCCCGGACATGGACACTTACACATGCGTATTGGGTTTAGGTTCATAGGTTCATAGGCTGGTACTAGGCTATCGGCCCTAGGGCCTATGCAAGCCTAGCCATAACAATTCCCTGGATATTTCTTCCCACAATATTTACTTCTCCAGGCCCCTGTCTAGCAGGGCGACTGACATGATCCCCGGGGTGAATTTCCTATCTCCCATCCAATCATCAAGGTTCCTTTTGAAGAGGGCCAATGAGGCGCTCTGCTTGATATGTATCAGCAGTCTATTCCAGAATATGGGGAGTCTCTGGGTCAGGAACCTATCCCTCCAGCATGTTTTGTTCATTGTGATGACAAGGTTTAGATCCCTGGAGCATGTGACTCTGAGGGATTGGGATTTCTTTAAGTGGAGCATGTCCAACAGCTCAGGGTTTGACATGGGCTTGTATGTTAAGCAGAGATCGCCTCTGAGTAGACGAAATGCCACAGAGTATAGCTGGAGTTTTTTTAGACGGTCAGTATATGGCATCTGGTTTAGGCATGTGATTCTTTTAGTGAGGTATTTCTGTGGCCTTTCCAGCTGTTGCAGATGTCTTGTGAGGTACATACCAAATGGGGCATTATACTCTATAATGGGTCTAATGAGGGATGAGTACAGTGGGACAATGACCTCCTTTTGTCTGGATGAAAAGCCCTTAGTGATGAGGTGTGCCACATAGAAGGATTTCTTGACTGTTGTGGCAATGTGGTTATCAAAAGTGAGACCACTGTCCACCTGTGTCCCTAAGTCTCTCATCACACTTTCGATGTTTAGTGTCCTGCCACCTATGTGGTAATTCATGGGTACATGTTTTTTTCCAAAGGGGATAACTATACATTTCTTGTCATTAAGCTTGAGCCCATGGCTCTGGCACCAGGCATCTGTTTCTGTAAGGCCCTTTTGTAGAATATCCACATCATTTGGGGATTCAATAATGGCTCCCAGTTTGCAGTTATCTGAAAACTTTGTTAGCCAGAGTCCCTTAGTGTTGGCCTGTACTTCAGAGAAGTAGATGCCAAACAAGAGTGGTCCCAGGACTGAACCCTGAGGTACTCCACTTGTCACTTGTCTGGAGCTGGATTTGGAGTTGGCTACTTTTACTGTCTGGGTTCTGTCAGTAAGCCAGTTAGCAGCCCATCGAGTGATGTAGGGATTTATGCCCAGCTTAGTAAGTTTATCTATGATTCCAGAGTGAGGGGTGGTGTCAAAGGCCTTGGTGAGGTCTAGATAGGCTGTGTGGACTGCCTTACCCTCGTCTACAGCTCTGGAGACTGATTCAAAGAAGTCAATCAGATTCAGAAGACAAGATCGGCCCTTCACAAACCCAAACTGGGTGGGGTCCAGTGTTTGAAGGTTGCCAATGTCTTTGTTTATAAGTTCCATGATAATGAGTTCCATGCCCTTGCAAATCAGGCTTGTCTGACTGATGGGACGGTAGTTCCCGGGATCCAAGGTGGATCCTCCCTTGTGGAACGGGATAACTGTAGCTGTGTGCCACTCAGTGGGCACAAAGCCTGAGGTGAGGCTATGATTAAACATGACACTTAGGTGAGGTGCCAGTTCATTTTGTAGTTCATGTAGTACACAGCCTTGGATGTCATCTGTTCCCATGGATGCTGTATTCTTAGCTTTGGAGAGTGTGGTTTCTACCTGTGTGGCCGTGATTATCGGAATTTGGCAACCTTTTGGTATTGAGATGGGCCCTTTAGGGGGTGAGAGTGGGTGAAGTTGGCACTAAATCGATCTGCCAGGATATTGGCAATACCCTTGAGATCAGTATATTTAATGCCATTCTGTTGTAACTCAGAGCAGATCTGAGCATTGCCATTTAGATTCTTGACATAACTATAGAATGCCTTGTGGTTGTCTTTGGAATCTTTGGCAATTTTATTTTCGTAACTAGCTTTTGAGGATTTTATGAGGGATCTCAGCTTCTTACTGAGGCTGGTGAGGGAGTTTTTGCATCCTGGGATTTTCCTCTTTTTTGCAACAGTTTCTTCCTTCTGTTGTATAGTTTGTTTATAACAGGGGACCACCAGATTGGCTTCCTTTTTTCGGAGAAGAGCATCTTGGTTTTATTTGGGATAGCACGATTCATGCACGAGTGGATGTACTCGTACAGTGCCTTAGTGTAGGATTCTGCAGTCGAACCTCCAGATCCCATCTGTGTGGGTGTTGTGAAGTTTGTCACTTCTGACTTCAGTAGCTTGAAGTTGGCTTTGGCGAAGTTTTTTAAGGAGGTTTCCTTACTGGGGGGTGGGGGTGGGATGTGGATGTCAAGGGTGATTTGCTTATGGTCAGACCTGACCAATGAGGGGGTGGCCACTGGTGTTGAGCATCTATCTCCCATGTTGGTAATGACCAGGTCTAGGATATTGGAGCCCCTGGAGGGACAATGGATTAGTTGATCCAGGGCATTGGAATTTATGAATTCCAAGAACCATTGGGAAAAGGAGTTGGTACCTGAGTAGTTTTCCCAATTAATGGCAGGGTAGTTGAAATCACCCAGTATTAGGGTGTTTGGTTGTATCTTAATATTTTCCAGTATGTTTAGAAAGGTGTAGTGAGAATCTTGGGACATGGTTGGGGATCTGTAGCAAGCTACAATTTGGATTGCAGTCTTACCTAGTGTTAGTTGCACCTGGAGAATTTCAGATGCATTCTGTTGGGCAACTAGCCTGGAGGTGTGAATATCCTTGGTGAATATGAACACTCCTCCACCTTTAGTGTTTCGGTCCTGGTTTTGTGGCCGAAAAGTGTGGCAAGAATTGTAGCCTGGTTTGCAGGGGTGCTCTCTGGAGCCTTGAACCAGGTCTCAGTTACTGCACAGATATCGATGTTCTCCATTTTTAGGAGTGCCTCGAGAGAGTGCATTTTGATGTTTAGACTTCTAGCATTGAGTAGCATTACCTTCAGATTTTGCCTGCTTCTATCTGTTACAGTGGTGGTTTTATCCTTTGAACCTTGCCTAAAAAAGGCACTATAGGGGTGGCAAGAGCTTTAGCCAGTAACCTGAATCCCAGGAGTGACAGGTGCAGACCATCTCTGGCAAAGCATCGTGGTTTGTCAATCATGTCTTCCCAGGCAGACAAATACTGGATCCCATTTGAATGACACCAGTAGCTTAGCCAATTGTTGAAGTCAATCATTTTGTCCTTATACTGTGGTATCATTCTGGGCGAATGCAGGATGCTACTCAGGGCTAGGGTCATACCTGCCTGGGTCACATGATCAAAGAGCTCTTCCATATCTCTTTTCATGTAGTCCAGGGAGGTACATCTCAAGTCATTCACTCCAGCATGGACAATGACAGAGTTGTATTTGTACTTGTTGTGGAGTGACTTGAGTGCATGTGTTATGTGGCGGATCCTGGCACCTGACAGGCAGCTGACTGTAATTTTATCCTTGTTCAGTCTGGTGAGTGGGACATCAGTGTGCCTGACTATAGAGTCACCTATGACTAAAGTGTTGGGTACATTGTCTTGCCTTAGGGGCTGTTGTTGCGTGGCACACTGGTGTTGTGAGCTATGTGTCACTTTGGTTGTGACTGGTGTTTGTGTTTCGGCTTCAGAGGTCCTTGTTGCTTGGGCAGGTTATTGTTAAGGGCCTCCGCATATGTGGGTTTAGCGTTGCTATGTGTGGGTGTTGATGGTGTGGGTTTTGAAGGGCTATGAGTTGCTTGAGGTGTGATGCAGGTGTTAACCTTCTCCTCTTGACTGTCTAGCACAATCTTGGACGGAGAGAGCTTTGCTTCCAGTTTGGCTATGTAAGTGCATCTCTCGCAGGTTGTAGTGTTTGGTGGTAGGAGGAGAGGATTGTCTGTGTACATGAGGCAGTTGCCGCATTGCCCCAGTATGCCCAGATTCACCAGGTGAACAGGGGAAATCACCAGAAGCTGACCCTTGGACATGGCTGTTTAGGTGTTTTTATGTAAAGTTTAAGAGCTGTTTTCCCTTACCTTTGCAAGGTACTTTGCAATTATAGGCTGTTTAGTGCCTATGATTAATTTCTTCTTATTGACAAGGAGAGCTGAGTGCTTGTATCTGTTTCAGGCTTCCTAGTGCTTTCCAACAGGTTCTAGAGCAAGTGCTAGTCACAGGGGTTCAGATTTTAGTGCTACTACTGAGAAACCAGCTAGTTTTAAGGGAAAATGTATCTCTGCTTCAACAGCATACTATTGCCTGAGTCATTATGACACCGACACTTCACTCTGGTGAACTTGTGATCAGTATATTGCATGTTATACAGCGGACAGATGTCGCACGTTTTTCATGTCTGGGGTGCCGCTGCTATCTGGGATGTGATACAGTGTCATTTGACCTATTACTCATATGCGCAGCCTATTATTCCTGCTACTGTGTTTGTTTCTGTGCACATTCATATTATTACTGTTGATAGGATGAGTGTTTATGTTACTGTGACTGTACGTCAACAAATTGCTGTCTTCATGTAGTTGTACCTTTCTGCTTTTCCCGGTTTGGGGTTGTCACAGCAGAACTTCGTTCCGCTCATGGGTGGCGTATAGGTTTTACGTGCCAGGCTGCCAGCCCTGATGCACAACGTCCGACAATGATACGCCCATTCATGCATGTCTCCATGCAAATGACGCTCCATCTGGGAATTGCACCTACATACTAGCGGTCCTCCATGGGCCGCTCCATTGCACCCGGTACAACATACCCTAGCACTCCTGTGTCCATAATCGCATATCCATAGTTTCTCCTGCACACCCGTGTTGAGTTTCCACGCATAACAGCCATTATACACCTGATATCGCAGCCATGACACACCTTTACACATTGCCCTCTCATGAGCATTGGGGCCCTACACACATTTTGTACCACCTCGTGTATTCACAGGCTCACCATCCATTCATATTTGCACATATGTGCCTTTCCTGGTGTTATGGATTACGAACGATTTGCGAGTTACAAGTGTAGGTGGTCACAACATGTACTACAGTCTGTCTGTTTACAATGTTGACGTAGCACTTCAACGATGTTATGGCCAGTGGAATAACCCTGCCTCTGGTGTGAAGAGCAGTGCTCTGCTCACACTTGTGCAGCTTTATGTGACATACGCTGCGAGCACTTTATAATAACTTACTTGCTCTGGATTCCCTTCACAACCCTTATGTTTGCTTTCATCTGTCGGCGTTCCTTACATATATATATATATATATATATATATATATATATATATATATATATATATATATATGTATATATATATATATATGTATATGTATATATATATATATATATATATATATATATATATATATATATATATTAATATATATATATGTGTGAATATATATATATATATATATATATATATATATATATATATATATATATATATATATATTTATTTATTTATATGTATATATGTGTACATATAGATATATATGTAGATATATAATTGCATATTTCTGTTATGTCTGTGGATATTTATCTATACACACATCTATCTATCTATATATATAAAAGTTACAGCTGTACAAGACAACATACATTTGCTATGCTAATAGCTGCGTATACCCGCGCAGGTGCACTTGCATCTCCTTATTCTGAGTTATATATGTTCACAGGCACTTCTTTGGGATTACATGTGCCTTATTCCTTATGAAAGTACCACTTTGATGGAATCCTGTTAACGGACCCATGCAAACACGGTCACCTTTACATGTATAAATGTTGGCTTTACAGCACAGAGGCATTCATTACACAATTAATATATGCTATAGTCGTACTTGAACCGGGAATGCCTTTACGTTGGGCGGATGCTGTAACCACTACACTATTGTTGTTCTGACTCATTATATGTATACCCATGCTTCATAGCTACTCTGACATATGCCTCACCACTTCCCTTACACAGCAGGCATCCATTCTCCTGCTGGGAAAACCACAGTACTACACTTAGGACATTCCCTGTTTGCTACTGCTCTGGACCCGTGCTGCATGTCTACTCACTCCAGGGATATTCAGAACTCCTACGCTTATAGTCCTCGCACATACGCGTGTTTGATTGTCAGGGTGTTCATGTGCTGGTCCGGGTTTAGGCTCGGCCGACTGGTGACTAGAACTGCCCTGGCACTGTTCAAAGATCAGACATAGCACATGGACAGAGTTAGTCCAGATTTTAACATTCTACCTGTGTTTACAGATGCAGGTGTTTGGGCACCTCTGACAACATTATTAGGTCGGCACTACATAATTTAGGGCAGGGAGTGGTTCCACTACATAATGCAGGTTGGGGGCGGGTTCCACGTGTTTCCCTTCCCATTTGACTATTTCATTCATTTATAGATACAATGAATATTATTCTGGACATCAGTTATAAATTCACTACAGGTATGCAATAGTCCTGTCAACAGATGTGACAGTTGGTTGGTGTACTTATGTGTACGGACCTCTGTGATACTCGGGGACTCATTTCTACAGTGACAGGGACAAGGCTATGACAACTCAGGGACAATCACGGACACTACTATTAACTTGGAACGTGTTGACAGATTCGTAATACTTCTAATTTTCTGCAGTTAAATGCATCTATTACTCTTCATTGTTGTAAGTAATCATTCTCATTCAACACCTTTCCTCCAAAGGTCACTGGCTTTGTGAGTGGTTAAGAGGCTGGCCAGTTATTGTGTGAATGCTCTGACCACTGGTAACATTGACATTGTCATATGTACAGGTTGGGATGTATTCTGGGGACTAGGGTTGCCACCTTTTCAAATGGCCAAGATGGGACATTTTCGGAACACACATAAGATTTTTAAGGCCGACACATACCCACGGTCAGTACAAAGGATAGAACTTTACTTATTTGCCTACATAAAAGCCTATTGTTGTAGCAGTTTAGTTGCTTATTCTGTTTCTTGTAACATTTAGGTATTTTAGATACAGAAATAATTATTTTATGCAACTATTACATAACATATGGGACATAATTATGTCCTACAATCTCAGGACATTTGCCATTTTTAATATATTTTGTCAGGACACAACTGTCCAAAGAGGGACTGTCCCTCTCAAAGTGGGACAGATGGTAACCCTACTGGGGACACCAGATTATTTGGGCCAACACATAGCCATGGTCAGTGCAGGTTTAGAACATTAATTTGTTTCCTAGCTGTGAGCCTATACCTTTGGCACTTTTGTTGTTTGCCTGTTTCTTGTACGAATTACGTTTATTCTATCCTGACCTGAATGCTTTAGGCAACTGTTACATGCAGTATGGTACATAATTATTTCCTACAATCACAGGACATTTGGCATTTTGTCATTGTTGGTCAGGTCACACCTACACACACGTTACTTGTCCCTCACACAGTGGATCAGGGGGTATCCTGTTTATGTCAGTGCCTTCATCACCCATATACCATGTGCCACTGTGTGAATGTGTGCAATATATTCTCTCGCTTATTCGTGTCGGGACACATGCGTCATGGGCAGGTGTTTGATCCTGGATAGTAGGTTCTGCATGACCATCTAGGGCTGGACAGTCTTGTGCACCACTACTGCACATTCCAGCTTGTATCCAGATATCTACAGGACTGGACATCGTGTCTTCATACCCATTCTAATGTTTACACAGGTTACTTATCCCATGAGGGATATCCCAAAAATTTAACAAGACCAAAACAAGACCAATAACGAACATTCTTCTGGCGTTAAGAAAATGTGCTGGGGGTTTTGCATGCAAGGGATACATAGTTTGCAATCCTGAAACTGCCTAGGGTGACACTACCTACTACATATGCATAGTGGTCACTATGTGTAGATGTGGCTGCATCAAACTAGTAGGCCAAGTATGGCTGGATTTGGTGGACATTCAGGTATGGGGGCAGGTTGTGTGCTGTGGAGGGGATGCTGGGTAGTCCATTATGCATCCAGGTGTGTTGCATTTGATATGGCCAGTTCCATCAGGACCAATCTGTGGGTATGTGCCGGTGACATGTCTGTACATTTGTATCGCACATTTTAATATTCATATGTTTGTGGGATTGTGTTCTACAATATGGCCTGTCTGGTTCTATTGCAGATGTGTATACATGTTTTTGTTTTTCTTTCTGCTTCACCCGCTACTCCCTCATACACCTCCAGTTCACCTATTCTGCATACGACACAGTGTCGCCTTGGAGGATTATACCATTACCCATCCCCCCACACACATATTCCTGACACTCCATCCATCACTGCTTTGGTTGATGGCCCATGACACAGTCAAGGTAACACATTGCATACCCTACATATGTCAGGTACCTATATGGTTGTGTGGACTACCCTGCCATGTTTGACTTTCCACATGCTATACCTCACGCACATAGGTACACGCCCATACTTAACTTTCATGACATGGTTGGTATACCCGGGTAATACCCGTTCAACTGTGACACATCCTGACAAGTTCGGCTTGAACCGCTGATGTGCGGATTTTGGCTGACTGTTCTAATCATTGGTAGGATGCCACCTTTTCCTATGTCCAGGATGGGATATATTCCGGACACATATCCGATTGTACTGGACAACACGTACCCACAGTCAACGCTATGGATAATACTGTTCCTTTCAGCCTACATGTTGCCTTATTGTTGTAGCAGTTTATATGCTCCTTCTGTTTTGTTTACATGCTTATTCTATTTCCTGTCACATTTGGTATGTGAAATATGGGCATACCTATTGTATGTGACTATTATGTGCGTTGTAGGATAGAATTAGTCATACAGTCACTAGATATTTACTTTTATCTTGTTTTTTGTTATGGCACTTCTGCCCAGCTGTGTACCCTCCCTCACGATATGGGTCAGCTGGTGACCCTGACCATTGGGCTGGACGTACCTATTGGCGGCACGCTAACATATGATGCGTTTCACTTCCACTTGGTATAACTATCTACACTGCGTTGGATTACGGGCACACGGTTTTCAATGTCATTTATTCTTGGGATAGGGACCCTTTATTCCCTACCGTGCATTTGTGTTTGCTTCTTCATTTTGTGTTTGCAGGAACTATCTTGCACGCTTTGCATACGTTTCAGTATCCACGGACACTGACAGATGTGATTACTATTGCTTGCAAATTGTTATATGCAAGCATTTTAGGTTGCACGTCGACAGCTGACATTTCCACACCTCCGTGTGGCACTTCGACACGCTCTATGCACTCGCGCTCCTTTCCTATGCAAGTGGCTGTGGCGGCAGCGCGTCTTCATTAATATGCATTTGGCGCTACTGCACCATCTTCATGCCGGATGGTCGGCACAAGCCTAACGCCGGCCTTGCGCCGAGCTTCATGAATCCCGGGGATAATTTTTACAAAGCTAGTGACCCATATGTGTATCTATGTGTCTAAGCATAGAGAATTTTTTTAGAAGTACAACATATAGGGTCATACATAACTCTGTCTATAATGGATGTGTCTCAGTCCCTGTATAAATTGTCATCATAATGATATTATATCCAGCTTTGATTTTCATGGGACTATTCTACATGACAGACATTTTGTTTTCTTTTCTGTTATATTTTCCAGTTAATCTTTACATGGTACCCAAGGACATTCGCAAGTCTGAAGACATCGACATGTACATGCGAGGCCACCGCTAGATTCATCCGAAGATGATGATGATGATGACAATGATCCTGAGGCACCTGGATCCACCACTAGCAGAGACATGCTTCCTACACCCCAAAGGAGACAACACCATGACTTGCTAGAGACAATTTTTGGGAGGAGATCCTGGAGGTCATAACCAATGTGTTCCAAACACAGTTGAGTGACATGATAGGGAACCTTCTTTGATAAGATAGCATGAGCTATGCAGGACTCATTCAGGATGATAGCTCATGAGATCATTTGGGAGTCTTTTCCACATCAGCCTGGTCCCTCCGGTCAGTAGGTATTGTCTATGTGCTCCTCTTCTATTATGCTGCCAACATGGTGATTGCAATTTAATTGACTGGATGTATATGCACTCTTGTGCATGAATCCCATGTATATGTCATGCTTATATGTTATTATCTGGTGACATTTATTTTGTTTTCAATGTGTGCATGACACACATTAACACATTACACTGTCCACACACACATTCATGCATTGTGGCAGTTAGCTTGTTGATAGTTCTGCAAGAGACAGCCTGTAAACATGTGTTTTACTGTGACAACTGACAGACAACATATGTTGTCCATAGTCCAAAGCTAACAGTGTTATATGTCTTGGATGTCTCTTTTGCCATATCAAGTATGTGCAACATACAGACGTCATTCCACATGTTTTTGAATGACAGTTTTCATGATCTCCCACTGTCATGACGCGGTGTTGCATCATGATTTGGCAATACTGATGCCATGTGCGATCATGTACCTGTATATCCTGTCTATGTGTAGTCCTCATTTTCTGATGCAACATTACAGATTAAACATTCATTCACAGTATGTTTTACCATGTGTATTGTATGTAGCATTTACACACCCATGATGTAGTGACATTGGTGTACACCTTCCATAAATAGTTGTACACATTATGACTGAACGGTTGTGTGCACGTAGTCAAATACATACTGACACAGAAATGTACCTTTGGCAAGTGAGCATGCAATGATATACTGCTGATGTGCTGTATTGATGCTCACAGGAGTGTCCTCTGTTCTGCAATGAGCAGGGCGGTCGACATACTCTTGCTTTTCTTTATTTTACATTTGCATGACAGTATGTGTACGTGCTTGTAATTTTTAGCTTACTTACCTATGCTTGTTGATGTGACATGATTGCACATTGCTGTGTATGTGTGTTTTATACATGTCCAGTTTTGTGGACATCAGCAATTCATCTGGACAGTTGGCATACGTTTTCTATTTGTTAAATTTATGTCTGTGTGTCTTCTACAGTACTCTGTGGTTTACACATGCATTTGTATTGTGTCAACTTACGGTGTCTTGCTTTATCCTGATGTGGCCCAAGCTGTCCACCTCCCTCTCACTTTAATATTTCCCTAGTATTTTTTACAGGTATGTTTGCCTTTGTTAAAACTACTGTCCATTGGCATTTTTTAAGTTGACACAGTGAATATGTGCCAAATGTATGTCCATTTTACAATGCGGGACATCTGCACACAAGTTGCTGGCTAATGCTTGCAGTACTTCCTTGTTCTCATTGTAGTTGTGTGTTACCCAATATAGTTTTCTCACATCCATGTGCACAACCTACTATATTCATTATTATGTACTGTTATATATTTTAACATATTATTACATGTCATTCATGTATGTATGTATGTCTATTGACTTGATTTCATGTACATTCCCTTTATACCACCAACACACATACGTACACATCTACACCTGTGTCCTGTGTGTTGCCTTTGACATGGCATATATGTGTAACATACACATATTCCATTACATATTTGTTGTATACCCCTACTTGTGTGTGTAGTAGCCCTTGCTGCTCTTCTGTAATGCTTCTGTTTGGCACTTTGCTTGGTTGTTTGCCTTTCACATAGCATCACAGGATCATAGAAGTTTACTAGGCTATCGACCTGGAGGTTATTTCAAGCCTAGCAGTTTCATCCCAATGTAATACCATAGATACGCTGGTTAATACCCAGGACTGCATTTAGTATTGACTGCCCATGTTCAGGAGGGTTGTAGACACTATCCCTGGTTAGAATTTATGGTGCCCCATCCACTCATCCAGGTTCCTTTTGAACAGTGTCCTAGAGGTGCTCTGTTTCACATGAATTAGTAGCCTATTCAAAAGACATAGCAGTCACCGGGAGACAAATTGGTCCCTCCAGCATGTCCTATTTAAGTCACAGGCCATATTTAAGTCCCTGGAAAGGGTAGCTCTAGTTTCGCTTGATTTACAGATGTGCAGCAAGTTCATTAGGTTTGGGTCTGAGATTGCTCTGTAGCCAGGCGTAATTCTTACCTAGGAAGTCTATACGATACAGAGTATAGTGACAGGGACTTTAGTCAGTCTGTGTAAGGCATGTGCTGGAGTCCTTTGATCTTCTTTGTTGAAAACCTCTGAGGTCTCTCCAATTGCTGCAGGTGCTTTTTACGGTACATGCCAAACGGGGCATTCTACTCAATTATGGACCTTATTGGTGCCGAGTATAGAAGGGTTATAACCTCCTTTGCTCTCGAGGCAATGCATTTACTAATCAAGTGTGCTATGTAGCCTTCCTTACTACAGTTGACATGTGGTGGTCAAAGTTAAGGTCGCAGTCAGCTTGTGATACTAGATCCCTTACCACTTTATAGGTACTTAGGGTGTTGTTGTTGATTTGATAGTGTGAAGGGACATTGCTTTTACTGAGAGGAATGACAATGCATTCCTTTGCATTCAGTATGAGGCCATGACTAAGACACCAGTTGCTGGTCTGCATAAGACCCTCCTGGAGTATATTAACAACATTTGGGGATTCAGTAATTGCACCTAGTTTGCAGTCGTCCACAAACTTGGTCAGCCACAACCCCTTAGTTTTGGCCTGAACTTCTGAGAAGTGTATACCAAACAGTAGCGGGGCCCAGCACTGACCCTTGTGCCACCCCATTGGTGACAGTTCTGCTGGTTGTTGTGGAGTTACCCACTTTGATAGTGTGTGTCTGGTTTGTAAGACAGATGGCAACCCATCTTACAACAAAGGGGTTTATATTCAGTTTGCTAAGTTTACCAGTAATGCCTGCATGTGGGATTGTGTTGAAATCCTTTGCCAAGTTGAGGTATGCTGTGTGCACAGATTTGCCCTTGTCAATGGTTCTAGTCACATTTTTGAAGAAATCCACCAGGTTTAACAGGCAGGATCTACTCTTCATGAAGCCAAATTGGGTTGGATCCAGTGTTTGGAGGTTGCCTATGTCTTTATTTATGTGGACCATAATGATAAGTTCCATGGCCTTACAGATGTGACTGTTCAGACTTATGGGTCTATAATTCCCTGGGTCTATTTCTAAGCCCCATTTGTGGAGGGGAATAACTGTTGCTGTTCTCCATTCTGCAGGAACAAAACCTGTAATTAGGCTATGATTGTAAAGGATATTTAATGCTGATGCTAGTTCATGTTTTAGCCTGTTTTGAAAACAGCCTGGGATGCCTTCTGGTCCCATAGAGGCTGTGTTTTTTGCCTTGGACAAGGCTTTAATGACCTGCTCTTCAGATATGTAGGGTAAAGGGGAAGTTTGAGAGAAGGTTTGTGATAAGTCTGGAGGGGATAAGGAAGTGAAATATTCACCAAACCTATCCACTAGCAGGTTTGCTATCTCTGTGGGGTCAGTGTGTGTGATACTGTTAGTGACTAGTTCAGCACATGCCTGCATCCTACCTTTTAGGCTACATACATAGCTGTAAAATGCCTTATGGTTATCCTGGGCTGTACTTCCTAAGGGTTTCTCAAAGATGTCCTTAGATGCATGGTTGTAGGTTTGGTTCTGTCTTTTGGAGTTATCTACCATTGTTTGACCTGCATTTGCACATCTGTGATGTTGCTTGGCTTACACCTGCACTGCTAACAGACTAGTTGGATATTTATTTATTCATTCATTATGTACTTTGATCCTTATTTATTACTCTACAACTCACATTTACCAACAGTCATACACATCCAGGTATGACTGCCACACAGTTTACAACAGGTGGTAACATGATAGTGCATAGGTAGATTTGTTTTTTTACCTTTCACCATGGTTGGTATGCATCCCTACCCTGTTATCAACTTTCCATTGCCTGTGTTGTGCAGTGTGCTGTCTGTGTAACTTACCTGTCCTTACTTTTTTTCCTAACCTATGTTTGTCCTGTGTTGTGCTATTTGTTCCATAGATATATGTGTTGTGTTTACCTTCACCTCCTCTATCTCTGTGTTTACATTTCCTTCCATTCTTTAAACAAAAAAGAAAAAAAATGATTTATTCCCACAAAAAAAATGCCCATGCCCTAAGATTTTCCTGTTCCAACAAGGTCCCTCTTCTTCACCCATACTCCACATCTTCTTTTCTATCTCCCACTTTCTTTGGGTATGTGCATTACTTGTGTTCCCCACATAAGTCCTGAACCTATTGTTAGTGACTGTTAGCTATTGCAAAGTGGTCATGATTGCCCCTGGCCTTTAAATTCTTCTGTTAGGAAATTTACAGATTTTGAATCCGTAAATCCAAGCCAATATTCTTTAATGCTACATGTATTATGTAGATATCCATAGTTGTTTCTGAGTTTAGTGTAATGAATAATGTGAATATATATGTTATTATAAATAGCCTTGCAGTTTTGAAGCATGTATTATGTGTTAGTGGATGTTACAGAGAAATATCCCTGATTGACTAAGACAGTTCTGTGTGTACTCCTGCAAATTTATGTTATGAATGCTGAGTGGTTTACTTTGAGATATGTGGCTTTTTTATGGTTATCACAACAGAGTCAGTGACTTTTTTTAGTAACTTTACTGTACAGAATTTGTTATATTTCTAAACAACTATCAGAATTCTTGATTTTTGATCATCTTTCCATTTGTTTGGTAATGTGCAATGCTATTGGGCAGCCATTCCTTATAATTACAGATTACTTGTAGATTTCTATAGTGTGCCATTGAACTGCAATACTTCATTGTGCACAGGTATTGTGAGTTTCTTGTCATACATTAGCATATTACAATGTTATCTGCAAGTTTTCCACTGCAGTCAGTGTAAGGTGTCAGATCCCATGAACTTTATGGAATCCATCCCAGACACTCAGAAAAGAGATCCAGTGAATTTGTCTTTTTTGAGGTAAATTTCAGTAATTGGCTAGTAAGTGCACTGCTTGGATACCAGCAAAAAGAAATTTAGAGAACCTGAAAGAAAATCAATCTCAAAAGGTGAGAAGAAAACATTGACTGGGAAGAATTCTGCAGCTGTTCAGCAAAAAGCAGTGCAAGCTCCAGCTTTGGAGCAAGACATGACTTCCACTAATCTAGAGAAAAAATAAATAAATCAAATATACTCAGAGCTGATTAAAATAAACATAGCACTGAAGAAGTATATTAATTCAAATAAAAAGGCTGGAAAATGGAAAAAAGCTTTAAAAAGAGATTCAGATGTGATGATAAAACTGTAAAAATCAGAGGTCAAAAGGAAGAAAAGGCTGGCTGAGTATGAAACTGTTCAAGAAGAGATGTTTAAAAAATAATAGAACTAGAGGACAGAGCATGTAGGGAAAACCTGAGATTTTCTGCTGTACCAGAGTAGCTAGAAGGAACAGACTGTATTAATTTTATGAAAGCACAAAAAGAACTGGACTGGTATTCCACAGTAGGAATTGCTAATTGAAAGGGAAAATTGTTTGTACGCTCCAAACTTGGTCATGAGAAAGCAACCTAAGCCTTCAGTAGTAAAGATGCAATACTACCAGCAGCAAGAATTTATTCTGACAAAAATACTAAAAGTGGGCAACAGTAGAGTGTTTGTGGAAAATGGTTACTCACTGTACACCAGGCCGAAGAGCAGTAAATTTATTCTAGTAATCCAGGAATGTTGAGAAGCAGGCATGAGATTCAAGTTGCTGTATCCAGCTATTTTCAGAATATTATTTTCCCGGCGGGTCAAAATCATTTTCAGATGCAGAGCATGGTAAGCAGGAAATGCAAATATTTGTCCAACAAAAAAGTGAGTTATCAAACAGAAAGAGATTCTGCTTCTAGTTCTTCTGGTAATAAAGCCCATAGAGAGACTGTGACAGTGAAACCCTTTCCAATGTTTCAAAGGAAAATGCTTGAGATAAAGAAAAAAAAACACAAACGTAGATGAGAAGAACTAGGAGTACACTGAAAATTAAGCAAAGACTGGATTTAAGAGATGGAGGTCAACAGGAAGAAAACCAGAAACTCATAAATACACAAATAAATGTGGGATTACAAAACATTAATTATATTTGTCAAATATGACAGAACAAAAAAACATGGAAATATTGGACTTGTTTGACTTTGTTAAACGTATAGGGGACTCCAAAGCATATGCCCTACTTCATGTCATTAATGTTTGGAAGAACATTTATGAGAGGGGAAGAGGAAGAAAAGAGTTAACTATAAGTAAAACAAAACTTTGTTCTTCAGGGGAAAGAGTTAACTATAAGAAAAACAAAATGTTGTCCTTAACAGTAGTATTTTTATCATGCATGTCATAATCTACATGCTGTAAAGTAAAGCTTTCTCGGTCATTTTTAAGTGTAATAGGGACACTAAAGTAAACAGCTGTCCCTGTTTTTCCTTCTTCCTTCTTTCTTTCTCCTTGTTTAGTTTTAAGAAATGAAGGCAATGAAATGTAAAAAGAGAAGAAAAGATTGGACAAAAGAACATGATACAAGAAAAATTGAGGCCCTTGGAATGATCTAGTAAAAAGTCTTAAGCGGAAGCAAATAAATAAAACCAGAACACTTAATATTATAAAAAGTTTTCCTCTAGCAATTAAATTAATGCTTCTAGTAGAGACAACTGTGTATTTGGTCTGTATGTTTCTATGGAGACAATCAAATAAGGTGCAATAAAAACAGAATGCTGCTTTCTTTCAATGGCTAGGAGATAATGTTTTCTGAAACTATTCAAGTGTTTTTCTAATCTTGGAGAGGAATACAGATAAGACAAAAACAGACAGCACATAATGGAAGTAGAAGCACAGCCTGTATCATGCTTCATAGCATGTATAACCTTCCTTATAGGTTAATCCAAGTCTGTGAGTGTGACTGTCAGTCTGGGACAATTGGTTCTATAAGGAAGGTTAAACATTCAATATTTGAAGATATACAAAGTTTTGTGTGCTACTGTTAAGTTAATAGGTTTTAGGGGTGCTCTGGGTGTGTTTTTTGAGAGAGTTTTAACTAACAAAACAAGACCCAGAAATGACACAAAAGTATCAGTCCAATTCAGTGTAAAATAAAATTCATCAAAGCAGTCATTTAAATAAACAAGATCTTTTTTCTCAGGTTGTAATAAAAAATCTCTCAGTTAAAAATAAGCATGCAAAAAGCTGTCATTTAAATAGAAATTTTAAAAACAAATAAAATCAAAACAAACCACCCATTTTGTTAGATTTTTTACCCTAGATTTTAGAGAATATTTTTCTAATTTTGTGATGAATGATGTGACAAATAATGTCATTTAAAAGAATTTTTTTTTGATGCTACGATGATGAAAATTTAATTCAGTTAATTCTCAATAATAAGTTGTATAAATGATGTTAATGAAATTCTTGAAGTTGATGTTGCTTCTCTGCTCTTGAATAACAAAAGTAATATTACAAGTTAAATTTATATAAGGAACAGGCTAAGTAATTCTAAATATAAATAAGAATTTTTTCTGCTATTGAATTCAATTATTTTTATAATATTTTCTTATTTTGAATTTCTGCTGGTTTATGATTGATGCAATGTCCACAGGATTGAATGTCCATGATCAGGTGGATGTTAAGTGAATTCTGAATGTTCAGGATTATCTGTATCATGATTATGTGGATCATGTCCTTTATCATATTGGTTGGATATTTATAGGATATTTAATGTTATTGGGTTTTGGATTTTAATTTTTATCATATTGGTTGGATATTATATTAATTTATACAATATAATTAATTATGTTTTATCTATGCTTTTATGCCATATAGCCTCCCTATGCCTTTTCTCATAATGCAATGCCTAATGTCTAATTCATACCCTTTTTGATGATCTATTTATAGTTAGATCTATTATGCCGATTATATTATATTTTTGTTTTAGAATATATAGATTTGTTCTTGATTTATGTATATTATATTTATGATGATTGATGATTGCTGGGATATTTTGATTTTAGCATATCTCAATAATGGGGTATTTTTTATAACTTTTTACTTTACATTATGATCATACAAATTTATTTTTTGTATACATCATCATTTTATGATTTAACATAATCTATCAACAATTGATCATCAGAGACTGAACATATCACTCTACTATAAGTAGACCCTGAATATATTACATGCCTCTATGCCTCAAACATCACCACACACAAATGCAAAAGACTAAAATAAATCTCAATCTTATCACACTAAAATGTATTTGTTCATAAGACATCATATAGCCAAAATGTAAAAAACTCACAAGATTATTCATCAGGCCATATTACAAGATGGGTCAAACACTTCATCATGCAATATCTTAAACTCATATGGACAGGGAAAACATACACATTACACGGAACGGACACAGTTCTCCAATCAAATCCTCATCATATACTACAAATTCAGAGTTCTCATAATCAGAAATTCAGACAATAGACCAAAGTATTTGTTACTATCCACACTGACCATTATAGGACATCATATATCTTTTCTATATCCTTTCTTTTGTCTTTTTCTAAAGATTTTTCATAGGTCACACATTCAGTCATTACAAACACACACAACATACAGAAAAACCTGATCCACAATCCAAACCACCTTACCAGGATCCATTGGGTTGTCATGTCTGTGATGTATTGTATATCTAAAACCAATTAATAAAATATCAGAATTCATTCCACTGTCCCAGAGAAAACTGTATAAAATTAGATATCATTTTTGCCAATTGTAGTTCAGATTGGCTTATTTACTTATGTACATGTTCATGTGGAGCCTTTTATATAGGTCAACCTCAAGGAATTTAGACCACATTACAACAAAAAACATCAAAAATTAAAAAATTAGAATTTAAACATCAATTATTATTTATCATCAAATTTCACATTTTCTTTACTTTTACCATTATCATTATCATCCATAAAAAAAATTTAAAAAAAAAAAAGTTAAAACGCATTATTAAATTCAAAAAAAAAAAAAAAGTGGTTTGGGTGGTCTTTTTCCACCCGGTTGAAATGAGTTTGTTTAAAGTTCAGATTTGTTTGTTTTGCAGTCTATTTAAATGACAGCTTCTATTTATTTTTACTTTACACTGCAAGAGAATGCTGATAGATTATTACCAGCTGAACCGGTCTGTTTTCTTTGCTGTATTATATATTAAATAAAAATAAATATTATTTCTCTGTTTTGTTTTTTGGCTCTTGTTTTTTTTTTTTTTGTATCGTTGTTCTTTGAGAGTAATTTTGCTTCCGTGCAAACATTTTTTTGTAGAGTTTTAACTAAAACAAAAAGTTTTGCAAGATGTGACATAGGTTAAATTGTATATGACAATAAACAACTGTATAAAAGATCAACCTGCCAAACATTAGTGTGTGCATGTAACACAAAAGCTGAAACTAGACATTAAAAAAGCTGTTACACATAACAGGTAGGAATAACAGCTTCTTGTTGGGCATTGCAGTGGTGCAGTGGTTAATGTTGTCGCCTCACAGCAAGAGGTTCTCCAGTTCGATTCTTGGCTGGGGTGCCTTCTGTCCGGAGATTGCATGTTCTCCCTGCATTCGCATGGGTTTCCTCCCACATTCTAAAGACATGCATCTGGAGCATTTCTTCCTGGGCCTCTGTTGAATACAGGCTCTGTGGAACCTAGTCGGACTTTCCCAGTCAACAAATGTTAAATAAAATAAAAACATAATGACAACACTTTCTGTATTACCTTTAAATGTGAATAGTCTCACAGATATATACAAAAAAGAAAGAGTAGTGAACTATATTGAAAATGCAGAGTGCAAATAGTTATGTGACAGGAGACACATTTGGAAAGATGTGAGCATGTGAATTTGATAAAGAAAAAAATTTCAGGATGGTTCTTCAGCAGAATATCTGGGACAAAGGAAAAGGGGAGCACATATATAAATTGCAAGAGGAGCTTCAATAGTGATAAAAAAGGAAAAAGATAATAATGGAAAATTTGTAGTATTAGTAGACTATTGGCAAAGGAGTAGGATTTCACTGACAGGTGTTTATATTCCACCTAAAACTGCTATAACGGAGATTAAAAAAATTCTGCAAGAAATAATCAGCTTGATTTGCAGCAGTGAGTATGTATATGGGGGGCACAGAAGGTAAAATATAAAAAAGGTAGATTTTTAATGAAATGTATGAAAATATTTGGCATGGAAAATGTGAATTCAGTATTAGAAGTTCTGTGTAAGTTTACATGTTATTCCCCAAGGCACAAAACCTGGGGTAGGCTAGACAGAAATTATATTTTACAGGAACATGTGCATTTAATTGAAAGTCTTGATATACATCCAATAAACATTTCAGATCACACAACAATAATAATAAAATAAAAATGGGGGGGTAATGAAATAAAAATGACACACTGGCTCTTTCCCACCTCTCTATTAAAAAGAGAGGAACGTAAGGAATGGGTAGTGGAAACTATTCAGGAGTTATTAGGGAAGATAGAATCTTCTTCTGAAAATATAGCTAGGTAGTGGGATACACTTGAAGTGGAGTTTAAAAACAAGGTGGAAATAAAAGAAAGAGAGATATGATGAAGATGTAACAAGAATTGTTTAGATGGACTGACAAAGATTAAAATATTACAGAATATGGAGACTCTCACAGAACAAAAAGAGGTACTGAAATAATATGAGGCAGCTATGTGTACTAGACTGTTGAACACTCAAACACAGCCTTGGTCAACTTCACTGATGTCTCACACCATGGTCCACCCTACCATGACCTCGTACAGACACACTCTTTTGGTTGATCCACAGAGGAGATGGATGGGGGTACATCACCATGTTGAGATGAAGGTGCATAACTGCAAGTTGAAGGCTTTGTGATAGGTGGGACCTCAGCAGAGGGGTCAGCAGTTGACATCTGTACAAGTTGAACCATATACAGGGATTCTCAATGCCAAATGGTGGTTCTGTGGGCAGGTGGCCTGCCTCTTGCAGGTTGCAATCTGCTGTCCATAGTCATGGAACGCAAACCCCTGCTTGTAGAATGACACTGCTGCAGTACCATAGTGGCCAGATTTTCCACTGACCATGCCATAGCTAGCAGACTCTCATTCTGAGTGGCCAATGCAGCCATAATTTCAATGGGTCTGTGCTCTTGCCCTTCATACATGACACGTAGCTGGTGTGCTACATGATCTGTGACATGGGCAAGTGCACAGATGTCTGAAGCATGCTATTGCTGTGACCATTCATTTGCCTGCAGCAGCAGCAGGCACCATCTGACACCTAGCCATGTACAACATTTGCTCATCTATGTCTATGGCAATGCCCTGTGCCTGTTTGTTTTGTTGATCTGACAGCAGCAGTGCTACCAACTGTGGTGTTTTGATCAGCAACCTCACCCTGTTTAATGGCCACTGTGCCATCATCCTCTGAATGCACTGACATGTGGAACTCCACATCTGAAAATACATATGGTACAACATCAGTGTCAACCTCACAGATGGACTCTCCAAACAGCTCAATATCCTTAGTGCCAGGGGCCATACTACCATGCTGAGACACATCATGAACAACATCATGATTGCTAGATAGGTAGCTGGATGATAAAGACACTTGTGCTACAAGATACAAAGACACAGATCAGGACAATGTGCCTAAAATACATGATGATTATCAAAGACACTTGGCATATATATTTCACTGCAATGTTACAAACACTAATTACGTTACTTGCAGTGCACTGCATGTATGTTTCACGGAAGGTACATACCATAACTGTATAATCTATTAACATGGCCAACATGTATGAGATATGTGATGCATAAAAAAACACACTCTGGCAAACATTCATGTAATGATGTTGTTGTTCCCCTAGCATGAACTTCAACTAGTGTAGAAAAAGAAAAAAACATTACAGATCAGATCATTCACACCAGTAATCAGGTAAACACAGTTAAATCATACAGAATGTGTGACATACACATACCACTCATATGTGCACTTGAGGACTCCTGCTGTGTAGAACTTGTGGGTTGTATGTATCCTATAGTGGGAAAGTAAAGAGAAATACAGCATAGTCATGTGTTTAGCAAAACAAATATTGACACCTTTACATATACAACACAGTAATATGGGCTATAATGCTTACCTGATGAACCCTGCAACTGTATACCAGAAGGGCCTGTACTAACAAATATTGACAAAAATGTCAGACATCATGTGTGCTACACATTGTTGACAGATCTGACAATGTTACTGTAACTGGTCTGTCTGCATTTGATAATGTGTGGCTTGCCCCTCCACTGGATGTTCTTGTAGTGTTCAATGTTAGTGAAACAACAATATAAAAGCAAAAAACAGCGCCATTAAATAAGACGGGGGCACTAACAAGGTAATGTGCACAGCAACAATATAGAGACACTCACCTACTGCTCCCTGGTGTAGGCCTGAAGTACATGGACATCTGAATATTAATACAATAAATATTGCAAATGTTGTTTGCACTACTCTGTCTATAATTCAAATGTACCAATGCATGTAATTATACATATGTTCGTCATTCTCACCCTGTGTGGAAGTGTGTTCATGGCTCATCTCTGCTGCTGTAAATCAAACACAGCAATAAATGAATATGCATGCTGAAGCAATATGCATGAACATAAATACACACATGTCTGCCCTGGAATGCCAGTTTCAATCCCATCACCAGAGATTTGGCACTCCCCTCTTACTCTATGCAGTGAGGCCAAAAAAATTGTGGTGTCAACTTGGGGGGGGGGGGGCTCAGTGGTGGTTGGCCCACCATCAGCAGCATCCCTCAGTCTCTCATAATATGTCACTCTGTTGGCTGCACAAAGGATCTTGTCTGAGCAGCACTGTCTACAGGCCTCACGGGATTGGATTTGGCCTCCAACTGCACTGATCACATTACTGAGGTCTGTCCAGATTTTAATTCTCCAAAATGTATCTCCTCAATGGCCTGGGAGTCTCCTTCCATGCTGGCAGAGAAAATCAGTTATGATATTATTATCGGGAAAGTTCTCACCCCAGGACAGTTGGCCATCTGGAAATATTGATATTCACATGATAATATTTATGGTTGAGCACATTTATGCATTTGATTTTGTGAACAACATATGTCAAAATAAACACTCTGCATTCCTGTACAATGCAAAGATCTGTATAACACTGTCTGTGGTAAATACTAACATGATATGTAAAAAGTATCAACAATGCCTTCATACATCTGTAAAATCAACATAACTTGTAATAGCTGTACAGTTCATAACTGGGATTAAAACCCCTGACACTACATGTATGTTGAAGTGAGGCCCAAAGACAATAACATCATGCCACCAAAGTCTGCTTGTAGTTCACATTAAAATACTACATCAATTAACAATTAAAAAACTTCTGGTATGCATCAGAATAACTCAGGATCTGTAGGCAGTATAGACATATAGTAAATTGAGATAGTAGTGATAACACCTTTGTTAAGAGGCATCATTGAAGAAATATCTGCAACAGCACATGATTTAACACTGTTTTAGGAAACTTGATTTAAGAAATATCTGTAAGATCATCATCACATACTAAATATGGATGCTGTTGTAATCTGTAGGTTTCTGTAGTTAGACCACAGAGTATAGGGAATTACCAGTAAAAACTGTGGATGAGCCATAATCCCCCTCTATATACTGTTATAATTCATAATGAAAGCCTGTCTACACAACTGCATATGGGATGAGCCAAGATATTTAAGAGAACAATACCTGTATGCATACATTTCCAGACAACATGACTCCAGGAACCTTTAGCAAATTTTGATAAACTTAACATTCTGAATAATTAAGACATGTACCTTTTGAAATGATTATCTTTAACAGATTTACTAAGTACCACTACAGATCTTCCACCGGTTGCTAATGTACCTCACACTCTGACTTACAGAATTAAAGCGCACCTTGTGTGCACCCAGCTTTAAGTCCCATTTGCGCCATACATAACTAATGAGGTTAATTAAAATTCAAGTTTTTGGAATCCCATTTGTGCACATCCATGTAAATTGCCATTATGATAATAATGGAAAATTTGTAGTATTAGTAGACTATTGGCAAGGGAGTAGGATTTCACTGACAGGTGTTTATATTCCACCTAAAACTGCTATAATGGAGCTTACAAAAATTCTGCAAGAAATAATCACTCAGGTGAACCTCATAAACACCCAATAGGTATCGATAAATTTTACCATGTGTGGCACATGCCCATTATCTTCCAATAATCTTAGAACATGACATCAACGGCATTTTCAAATATTGATTTTGATACATTTACTGATTGGACCATTGCTAACTGTAAGCTGAGTGCTACCTTGGTGAGCATTTCTGGGTTTTTGTGTTTTTCAGACTTCTGCTACTTGACCTACTTCAAAGAGGCCGTGATGTGTCTATGCACCCAACTGGACCAATGAAGAGTTGACCCAGATGTTGACAGTGTACACCAAATTGGAGCGGTGGATGAGAGCCAGACCCAGGAAGTTTGCTAAGATCAATGTGTAGAACCAGATCATGAGGGAGCATCAAGAGAGAATGGGGATGTACTGCACTGGAGTGCAGATTCGTCACTGGTATGATGACCTGCAGCAGAGCTTCAAACAAGGGTCGACAAGATATGAAGGCAGCCTGCACATCCCTATAGTAAGTAACAATATTCTGCATATACCATAGCATTCCTACAGATTTTTACAGACATTCCTTTGAACCATATATATCATAGATATGTTTTTTTAACCATGTTTTAGCTGCTGTGAGAATTAGCTCATGGGGATAATTCAGTGGACTTTGTATATACCGCCCTGTTAATTATGTGTTCAATACCCATGTTGTTATTTTATTTGATAATTGAATAATACCAATAACTATGTCCTTCGAAGATGTACATATGTTTTACAACATCTAAGTACATAATTTTACATAGCGTCTGTTCTCATAAATCACAGATGTGTATAGGGCCTAGGCAGTGGATTACTGCGCTTTTCATAGTTTTCTGTTTTAGTTCCACTGTATCACCTACTGGATCATTACACGTTGGAAAATGGACACACACATATATATATATATATATATATATATATATATATATATATATATATATATATATATATATATATATATATATATATATAAATTACTTAAATAATTTTTCATAAACAACTGCACACACGTTTATTTAATTTAAACATTATAACCTGTAACATTGCATTAACATAGGTTTCTAGTTATGTGTTGACAGCTGTTATGTCTGTATACACTATGAGAGGTGCTCAAATTTTATTCATTTTCTGTATTATGCTGTTTATTACAAGATTTGTAATAAATACCTGCAGTACCTGTTTTCTACACTGAAAGCTTAGTTGAGTGCTAGCTCAGCCTGTAAAGCAACTGGTCAGCGTGTATACATTTTGGCATATTGTGGGTTTCAAACTACATAGGGGTGTCTGTTACCTTGGTTAACTTCACCCATATCATTGTTTTAAAAAACATATTGCAATACTTTATATTAAGATTTATGCTGTGCAAGGTAATGACTCACTGATCTAGTCTTTCTACTAATAACACTGTAATGCATACTTGTCCAATAAAATCAGTTGTTGAAGAACATTGTTTGAAGAGCAGTGCCTGTTTGTGTATCAGTAGCATGTGCTGAGTGTTATCTCAAGTTATAAGGACATAGGCTAGCATGCCTATTTTTTGTGTGTTGTGTGTTCATTTCTTGAAAGGGGACACATATATCTTAAACTGCTATACTGATTTCATATACTCATAGCATTTAGTTAACCAAGCATAATACACTTATTGATATTAACGTATATTTTGAGTGTTGTTGCAAGTAACTCTGTTATTTGTCAAATTCCTATTGATATCTCCATAATCCATAACATTTCATTAACATCCATTATTTAACAGCAGGGTCAGTACATCTTCATAAATCCTGTTACATGTCTGAGAAAGTTTTAGGTTAATATTGTATACTTTTTAAAAATACTGCGAAGGTCTATTTTTTCATGAAATGCTGAGGGCAATAGAAGAACAAAGTCAACCTCTAATGTGATGGCCACACTAACAGCTGGAATGAAGACCAGGGAAGATGTCTGTTTTTAACTACTGATGTGCAATTAACAAGGAATAATGGTCCTCATGTATACCTTTCTGAGTCCATAATGTACAGCAATACTTATGGTTCTGTTCACATGATCTGGACGTTAAATGCCACTGTCACACTGTCAGAAGAATGGATGCTCACCATTACTGTTAATTTTAATGAACACAGTGTTGACATGAATGTAGTTTAAAAAGCAGTTTAACTACATGAGCAGCATATGTTCATACATTGCAATCCTAAACTAATATCATTCTTAGTAGTCCATCATCCACCAAGATGATGTCATAATTATAACTCTTTGCATTTCCCAGACAACATGCTTTTACAGTTAAGATGTACTAGGTAGGCAGGTAGGTCTCAAATTTAGAGTTTGGATATAGATTGCCATTGCAGGTTTAAATCTCATGTCCTCAAAGCTGTTAACACCTGAATGTTAAAATGTCAGTTTGTTTTGTGCTTATCTAATGTTTTTCAGAAAAACAGTCTACAAATTTTGCTGTGAAATGTGTATCATTGTTATCTGCAGATTATATTTGGAAACATATTTTTTTTCATTTAAGATGATGAAGACCGCAGTCAGAACAAAGTGATGTGCATCAAGTGAATGCACAGGCTTGAAGAGCAGGGAGGATGAGAAGTATGTTAAATACTGGGTCTTCTGAATTTTGAACTTTCACAAGTTCAAATTTCTTATGGTCGAGACCATAAGATCAAACTTGTGAAAGTTTGAAATTTAAATAAAAAAATAAAAAAAAATTTTTTTTTTAGATTTTTGCAGGGGGGCAAGCCCTCCTACACCCCCATACTCCCTGCTAATTAAATATACCAACTCTGAAATTGCATTACAGCATGGAAAACTATAAATATGCTGTTCCACACTGTATGGCGATCTCCATTTAAATGGTTTGAACTTTCACAAGTTTGATTTTATGGTCTCAACCATAAGAAATTTGAACTTGTGAAAGTTTGAAATGTAGAAGCAGACCCTAAATATTTTATGTATGTTATGAACTGAAATGCATATTCCACTGTTTTCAAGGCTGTAATTTTCAGATTAATATGTTTATTGATTTGAATGCAGGAATATCTGTCAGGCATCAATAAGAAAGTGAAATCAGCAAATGGTAACTGTCATTACAACTGTGTATAAAACTTGCAGTGTTGATATATTTTATATTTTTGATCCATTTTCAGCACAATTTTTTAACAATGTAGCCACAACCTAGATGACAGTTTGTTGTGTGTATCTATCACACAGATTTTTAAGGTGTGAGTGCTGTGACTGTTTATGATGTATGGTTTGGCACACTTTTATGTCGGGATGTGTTTTATCTGTTGTGCATAGCCAGCCTGTTCACAGAGTGAATGGGATCCTGCTGAGTCAGTGTTAGTACTGTTGTTTGCCAACTGTGTGCCATGGCCTTCCATTCAACATTGGTATTGTATCTGCCTCACTTACTATGGCTGTGTTTGAAAAAGCATTGTTACAGCCTAGGTTGAATGACATTTGAGCAGGCACCTATTTGATAGCAGTAGTTCATACTCAGCAACTATATTTTCAAAGTTTTGTTTTTTAAGCCTTCTGATTTCTGATTGTTTTTGAAGATAATGCATTAAAGTTGTAAACATGCAATACCATTATTAATAGATATATTACCTTCTGATATGTTTACAGTTGTTTTGACTGAACACATCTCATTGTTTTTACTGTTGTACTCATTACATTGATGTGTGTTCTGCCAAATATCCTGCTGCCTGTCTTAGAAGGTTGTCACATGATTTGCCTATTGTCCACAATAATATCCAATACCATAATCCTCATTTTACAATGGCATGTTGTGGCTGCTCATATAAATCATTGAATGAAGACAGTAACATATGTTTTTTGAACATTCATACATTTTTATAAAGTTAATGACCCATGTGTGTGTTTGTGTCCAAGCATAGAGAATTGTTAAGGAAAGAATACTGTTGTTCCTTTTAGCTGAACAATATATAGCGCCATAGGTAAATCTGTTCATAATGGATGTGCCTCAGTCCCTGTGTAAACTGTCATCTTAACAATATGGTTTTGTGCTATGATATTCATGGTACTGTTCTGCATGATAGACATTTTGCTTTCATTTCTGTTATGATTTGAAAATATTCTTTGCAGAGCATGGTACTTGTGGACATTTACCAATCCGAAGACGTTGATGTGCACAAGTAATGCAACTGCCAGATTCATCCAAAGAAGATGATGATGATGATGTGATACCAAGGCACCTGGACCCGCCCTGGCAAAGACATCCTGCCTGTACCCTGGAGGAGATGTCACCAAGACCGTGATAGAAATGATTTTCAGAACAATATCTGGAAGGTTATGACCGATGTGTTCCAAACACAGATGAGGGACATGATGGGGGCCCTTTTTGATGAGATGCCACAAACTAAGCAGGATTCATTCAGGATGATAGCTCTTGAAATCATTCAGGAGTCTGACCCTCATCAGCCAGGTCCCCCCAGTCAGTAAGTATTGTCTGTGTGCTCCACTTCTGTTATGCTGCCAACATTGGTGACTGCAATTTAATTGATTGAACTCTATATGGACTCTTGTACATGCATACCTTGGATATGTCATGCTTATGTGTTATCTTGTGACATTTACTTTGTCTTCAAAGTATCCACACATTACATTGTCCAGACACATTCAACTGCCCATTCATTGTGGCAGTTAACCTGTTGATAGTGCTGCAAGTGGCAGCCTGTAAACATGTGTCTTACTGAGACAACTGGCAAACAGCATATGTTGACCATAGTCCTACACTAACAGTGTCATCTGTCTTGGATGTATGTTTTGCCATAGCAGGTATGTGCAACAAACAGATATGTCATTCCACATGTTTTTGGATGACAGTTTTCATAATGTCCCACTGTTATGATGTGGTGTTGTGTTGTGGTTTGGCAATACTGATGTCATGTAGGATCATATGGATGCACTAGACAATCTCGATGTACTGAAATGTCAAAATTCAGCACGTCAAGACTGAATAGTGGAAAGTGCAGTTAACCGAGACTACACTATGCCAAATCTGCAAATGTCGAATCCGCTGCTATCATGGTGTCATGTTAGTGATGTGTGGTGCGGTTTGTGGATTTATCTGGGGTTTCAGGTAAGTGTTGTGTGTTTGAGGAGAATGTGTAGGGATTTTAGTGTGTGTGAGTGTGTGCAGTGGTGTTTTTTGTGTATTTGTGTGTTTAGTGCAACCTCAGAGTTAGAATATATAAGTAGCAGGGGTGTGGGGGGTGCAGCCCCCACATGGGGGTGCAGGGGGGCTTGCCCTCCTGCTTATAGGTAGGTTAAGTGTGTTTGTGTGTGTTATTATGTTTGTTTAGTTAGATAGGTGTATGTGTGTGTGTGTGTGTGTGTGTGTGTGTGTGTGTGTGTGTGTGTGTGTGTGTGTGTGTGTGTGAATATGTCCTGGTTTGTGTGTGTGTGTGAATGGTCGTGATTATAGTGTTCGTGATTGTGGGTTTTCATGTATGGGGTTTTTCGACTATTCAGTTTCGAAATACTGAAATTCGACCTTTCAGTATTTCAAGATTGTATAGTAAATCCAATCATATACAGGTATATCCTGTTTATGTGCAGTCCTCCTTTTCTGATTGCATCAAACAGCAAGGTAACATTAATCTGTACACAGTGTTACAGATTACACAGTTATCCACAGTACATTACACCAGGTTGTTGTATGTAGCATTTCCACACCCATGATGTAGTGACATTGGTGTATACCTTCCATAAATAGTTGTACACATTGTGAATGTACTTGTGTGGGCACATAGTTGGATACATACTGACACATAAATGTACCTCAGACAAGTGATCATTCAATGATGTACTGTTGATATGCTGCAGTGATGCTCACAGGAGCATCCTCTTCTCTGTAATGAGCAGGGTGGTTGACATACACCTGCATTTCTTTATTCTACATTTGCATGACAGTATATGTGTATGTGCTTTTAATTTTAAGCTTGCTTACCTATGCATGCTGATTTGACATAATTGCACATTACTGTGTATGTGTGTTTTCTACATGTCTAGTTTTATGGACATCAATAATCCATCTGGGCATTTGACATACATTTTCCATTTGTTTAAATTTATGTCTGTGTGTCTTCTACAGCAACCTATGCACTTTACATGTGCATTTGCATTGTGTCAACTTACTGTGTTCTGCTTTATCCTCATGTGGTCCCAGGTTGTCCACCTCTCCCTCCCACCTTAATATTTCTCTAGTATTTTTTGCTGGCATGTTTGCCTTTGTTAAACTACTGCTCATTGCCATTTCTTAAATTGACACAGTGAACATGTGTCAAATGTATGTCCATTTTACAATGCAGGACATCTGCACACAAGTTGCTGGCTAATGTTTGCAATACGTCCTTGTTCTCATTGTACTTTTGTGTTACCCAGTGTAGTTTTCTTACATCCATGTGCACAGCCTGCAGTATTTATTATTCTGTACTGTTACTTATTACATGTCATTCGTGTATGTGTGTCTGTTGACCTTGATTTCATGAACATTCCCTTTACGCAACTGACATGCACACACATATACATGTGCACCTGTGTGTTGCCTTTGACATGGCATACATGTGTAACATACACACATTCCATTACATATTTATCATGTACCCCTAATTGTAAATGTAGCAGGCTTTGCTGCTCTTCTGCCTTTCTTCTGTTTGGTACTGTGTTTGGTTGTTTGACTTTCACATATGTGGTTGTAGGTTTGATTCTGTTCTCTAGAGTTATTTACCATTGTTTGGCTTGCATTTGCTGTTGCTTGGCATATACCTGTACTGCTGATAGACTATTTGGATATGTAGTTATTCATCCAATTTGTACTGTGATCCTTATCCCTACAACACACATTTACCATTGGTCATACACATCCAGGTATGACTGCCACACAGTTTTCGACATGTGGCAACATGACAGTGCATAGGTAGATTTGTTTTTCTGCATTTCACCATGGCGGCTATGCATCCCACCCTGTTTGTCAGCTTTCCATAGTCCATGTTGTGCAGGGTGCTGTCTGTGTAACTTACCTGTATTTTCTGTTTTTTCCAACCTTTGTCTTGTGTTGTACAATTTGTTTTATGGGTATACCTGCTGTGATTATCGTCACCTCCTCTCTTCCTATGTTTATCTTTCCTTCCATTCTTTAAAAACAAAGAAAAAAATGGGGCCTATTCCCACCAAAAAAATGCCCAGGCTCCTCTGATTTTCCTATTCCAACAACCTCTTCTTCAGCCATACCCCACATCTTCTTTTCTATCTCCCACTTTCCTTGGTTGTGTGCATTACTTGTGTTCCCCACACAAGTTCTGAACCACTGATAGTGACAGTTAGCTATGATGAAGTGGCAATGATTGCCCTTTGCCTAATTTTTTTTATTAGGAACTTTATGTCCTGCAAATGTATATTATGAATGCCATACAGTTTACTTTGGGATACTTGGCATTTGTTTTTTATTTTTTATTTTTGGTTATCACAGCAGAGTCTGAGACATTCCATAGTTGTCCATAACATTACTGTACAGATTTTGTTGTATTTCTAAATAACTATCAAGATTCTTGGCTTGTGGTCATCTTTCTGTTTGTTTGGTAATGTACAATGTTACTGAACAACCATTCCTTATAATTACGGATTACTTGTGCATTTCTATAGTGCACCTTTGAAACTGCAGTACTCCATTGTACACTGAGTTATTCTGAGTTTATTTTCATCATCATCATCTTCTTTCAGCTGTTTCTGTTAGGGGTCGCCACAGCGGATCACCTGTTTCCATTTCTTCCTGTCCTCTACATCTTGCTCTGTCACACCAACCACCTGCATGTCCTCTCTCACCACATTCATAAACCTTATCGTAGGCCTTCCTCATTTCCTGTTACCTGGTAGTTTCATCCTTAGCATCTTTTTACCAATATACTCAGCATCCCAACTCAGCACATGTCCAAACCAATGTAATCTTGCCTCTCTGGCTTTGTCTCCAAACCTTCCAACCTGGGCTGACCCTGTAATATACTTATTCCTAATCCTGTCCACCCTCATCACACCCAGTGCAAATCTTAACATCTTTAACTCTGCCACATCCAACTCAAGCTCCTGCCTTTTTGTCAATGCCACTGTCTCCAACCCATATAACATAGCTGGCCTCACTACCCTCTTGTAGACCTTCCCTTTCACTCTAACAGGTACCCGTCTGTCACAAATCACTCCTGACACTCTTCTCCACCCACTCCATCCTGCCTGTACTCTCTTCTTCACCTCTCTTCCACACTCACCGTTACTCTGAACTATTGACCCCAAGTATTTAAATTCATCCACCTTCGCCACCTCAACTCCTTGCATCCTCACCATTCCTCTATCCTCCCTCTCATTCACACACATATATTCTGTCTTAGTCCTGCTGACCTTCATTCCTCTTCTTTCTAGAGCATATATCCATCTCTCCAGGGTCTCCTCCACCTGTTCCTTACTCTCACTACAGATCATAATGTCATCTACAAACATCATAGTCCACGAGGACTCCTGTCTGATCTCGTCTGTCAACCTGTCCATCACCATTCCAAATAAGAAAGGGCTCAGAGCTGATCCTTGATGTAACCCCACCTCCACCTTAAATGCATTCGTCACTCCCACAGCAGACCTCACCGCTGTCACACTACCCTTGTACATATTCTGTACCACTCTTACATACTTCTCTGACACTCCTGACTTCCTCATACAATACCACAACTCCTCTCTAGGCACTCTGTCATATGCTTTCTCTAAGTCTACAAAAACACAATGCAACTCCTTCTGACATTCTCTGTACTTCTCCATCAACACTCTCAGAGCAAACATTGCATATGTAGTGCTCTTTCCCGGCATGAAACCATACTGCTGATCACTAATCATCACGTCCCTTCTTAACCTAGCTTCCACTACTCTTTCCCATAACTTCATGCTGTGACTGATCAGTTTAATCCCTTTGTAGTTACTACAGCTCTGCACATCACCCTTATTCTTAAAAATCGGTACCAAAACACTTTTTCTCCATTCCTGAGTTTATTGTCATACATTAGTATATTACAATGTTATCTGCAAGTTTTCTGCTGATATGCAGACTGTGCCAGATTCTGTGAACTTTACAAAATCTGGCCCTATAAGTGATGTATAATGTTTGCAACTAAAAATATATCAATATGGTCTGTTTCATTTATATAAGTGTAGGAATCCCTACGTAATAAGTGATAATTTAATAAAGATATTTCTTGTTTCAAAAAAAATGGAAACATTTAGAACACTTTATGCAGAAAAATGGTCAGGAAGAGGAGGAATGGGGTTTAAGAGGAGGCAGTCACTGAATAATCTGATGTCTTTTAACTTCCATCTGGATAGTTAGTGACTGGATATGCATTTCCTTCTCAGGCATGTATATCAAAGTAGATAGACATTCTTCACTTTATGTAAGCCATTCTCCTTAAGGTTTATTTTTATTTTCTTTAAGGAATATGAAAGCATTTGTTAATTATCAAGTCTTTCTTCAGTACTTCCAAGAGCACCATCATTATTGATACTCAATAATATTACAGCCATGTTTTAATCCTTTCAAAAATATACTGTACATATTTATTTAATTATTTGCTACTTGTGATATATTTCCTATATTTTTGCCTTTGCTGTTCTGGTTGATTTTTTTTTTTCTCATGCTGTTATTTCATTCTATACCTGCTAAGTTTCCATGACTTTTTTCTATACCAGTAATCCTTACCTTCACAGGGTCATAGGTAAGTACTAGGCTATCTGTCCTTGCAGACCATTCTATGCCTAGCCAGTTTCACTTTTGGCATCCAAATTAATCTATCCCATTTGGTGTTAAACTTTCCTTACCCATCCCAAAGTCAGTAATTATAGATTACTCCTAGTGAGACTACCTGCCATCATACCATACATAGTTTATGGGGACACATGCATGGGCTAAAGCATGTAAGTGCTACCTGTGTCCATTAGTACTACAAGTGGCAGTCCTGGGGTACATTTTCTGTTTCCCATCCAGAGAGCCAGGTCATACTTGAATATAGACAGGGATGAGCTTTATTTTACTTGGATGGGGAGTCTGTTTCAGAGCAGTGCTATCCTCTGAGAAATATAATTATCTCTCCAAACTGTTCTGTTGATGTTGTCAAAGAGGTTCAGATCCCTGGACTGAGTATTTCCGATGCCATTTGACTTGCTGATGTGCAGTAGGTCCATCAGTATTGGGATGGAGGACGCCTTGTATGCCAGGCACAGGTCACCTCGTAGCACTCTGTAGGACACCAAGTATAGTAATAGGGCTTTGAATCAGTCCATGTAACAGATGTGGTTTATGCCTTGTATCCTTTTAGTACAGCATCTCTGTGAGTGTTCTAGTTCTTGTATGTGCCTGGACAGATAAATGACAAAGGGAGCATTATACTTAATGACTGATCTAATCTGAGCTGAGTAACGTAGGACAATGACAATTCTAAATCTGGACAAACTGCCTCTGTTTATAAGCAGTGTGATATAGAAAAACTCTCTTATGACAATGGACACATGTTAGTCAAATATAGGTCACTGACCACATATGCTCCCAAATCCTGAAGAACTGGGTCAACTCTTAGAGGCATTTTTCCATGTGGTAGTTCCCTGGGGTATATGACTTCCCAAAGGATGTGATCATGTATTTTTGGCACCAGTTATTTATCTGGGACAAACCTTCCTGCAGGATGGCTAAGTCATTCAGAGATTCAATGACTGCTCATAGATTGAAGTAACCTGCAAAACTAATCCACTTAGTCCACTTAAATTTGCACTGGCTTTGTCTTTGTTCTAATCCAGACTAGCACACCCACCCTTACCCCCCAGACTCTTAACCCAACTATACTACCGCCACTACTAACCACAGTCAGTCAGAATTAGCTAGTTGTCTTTACATACTTTAAAATCTTGTCTGACAACTTTGTTACTAATATTATAAACGACAAGAAACTATCTTAACTTGCAACATTTACTGTATATACTGTTGATAATCAGTATCTTGTTATTGTATTAAAGCCAACAACCTGTAATGTTGTTTACTATTGCTGCAACTTTGTATCTCTATTTATCATGTACATGATGTGGAGCTTTTCTCCCCGGGCATCCGCTGAAAAAGGACCTGCGTCCAGTCGGAATTTCCCGGTAAACAAATGTAAATAAATAAATACATAAATAATCAGCCAGAGCCCTTTGGTATTGGCTTTTAATTCAGAGAAATAAATGCTAAACAGGAGAGGTCCCAGCACAGAACCCTGGGGAACTCCACTGATGACTAATCTCTTTGTGTAGGTAACTTCTCTATTTTGATTTCCTGCATCCTGTCCATGGGCCAGGTGGTACTCCAGTGGGTGACATAGGGATTATTTCCCAGTTCATTTAGCTTTTCTACTATGCTTAAGTGAAGGATTGTGTCAAATGCTTTGGCCAGGTTGAGGTATGTAGTGTGTACTGTTTTATCTTCATCTCTTGCTTTGAAGACCTTTTCAAAAAGTCTACCAGGTTGAGTAAGCATGACCAGCCCTCGATAAATCCAGACTGAGATGGTTCCAGTGTTTGTAGGTTGCCTATATCCTTATTGATTACTTCTATGATAAGGCTTTCCATGGTTTTGCATATGAGGTAGGTCAGGCTTATGGGCCTGTGGTAGGTCCATTCTTATGCAAAGGAATGACTGCAGCTGTTCTCCATTTACATGGTGCAAAACCTGTATGGAGGCTGAGGTGCTTGCTCTTACAGGGTACAGCTGCCTCTATGCAGCTGTTTACATGCTGGTACAGTGTAGTGATGTACTTTTTTGTATAGTCACTGGAGGTAACTCGATTTGGTGGGGTTTTGAAGCTTACCGATGTATAATTTAGGAGGAGGTAGTTTATCTTAGAGAAATTTTTAAAGGTACCTTGAGTAAAATGGATCTCTGGTTTCAATTTTAATTTGAAAAAGCTTTATGGCCAGGCATAGATCACCCATCAACAATTTATAGGAGTCTAAGTAGAGGGAAAGAACTTTAAGGCACTCTTCATAAATCAGGTTAGTTAGGGGGTGGCTAAATCATGCTGTATGCTATTTAAGATGCATCCAGAAATGCTGTCAGTACCCGTCAATGAGTGTTTTTTGCTTTGATAGCACTTTTAGAACTTTTTCTTGTTTGATAGCTGGAAATGAGGCAGTTTCAGGTATATCTTGAGGGACAGATTTAGGGGGGATGGGTAAGGTTTGTGCTGAATTTATTGGCTGGTAGGTTCGCTCTATCATTAGTCTCAGTGTAGGTAACATCATTCACAATCAGTTCAGTACATTTCTGCATTTTTCTTTTGAGATTATGAACATAATTAAAACAGGCTATGTGATTGCCTTCAGGTTGGGTAGCTATTTTAGTCTCAGACTTGGCTTTCATAGGCTATATCAAGCTCCTAAATTGTTTGTTTATTTCAGTGATGAGGGCAATATCATTCTGGGAATTACTCTTCTTTCTTTTGGTCAAATTTATCTTCTTTTTATTATAAAGCTTGTTGATACTAAGGTTCCACCATGTGGGCTTATTTCTGGGATTTGCCCTGTGCTTATTCCTACAGGGTACAGCTGCCTCTATGCAACTGTTTACATCCTGGTACAGTGTAGTGATATACTTTTTTGCGTATTCACAGGAGTTAACTGAATTTGGTGAGGGTTTTGAAACTTGTCAATGTATCATTTATGAGTAGGTAGTTTGTCTTAGAGAAATGTTTAAAGGTACCTTGGTGGAAGGGATCTCTTCTTTCAATTTTATTTTGAAGGAGATGTACCCCTAGTGGATATTCTGACTAATTGCTCACTTTTGTTAAAACATAAAAGGATTTCCTCAGCACTGTGGACACATGGTAGTTGAAGGAAAGGCTACTGTCTATGTGTGTACTCAGATCCTTGACCACTAGGTCAACTTTTAGGGGTGTATTATCAACATTATAATTAGCCAGGATGGTTGACTTCCCAATGGGTGCAATTATGCATTTCTTAGCATTGAGTTTAAGACCATGGCTTTGGCATCATTTGTTAGTCAGAGATAGACCTTCTTGAAGAATCCTAGTATCTTATTTATTTTATTTATTATTTTATTTTATTTTACATTTGCTAACCGGGATTGTCTGACTGAGCAAAAGCCCTTTTTCTGCAGAGCCCCAGGGAGAAAAGCTCCAAAACATAGTTACAAAAAATATAACCATTACTAACAGTTTAACATTATAATCATTCATAATAAAACTTGTTGAACAGTTATCATATATATGCAGTTACAATTATCTATAAAAATGTTATGAAGAATACTGCAGCAGAAGGAAAGGAGGAGGGGAGTCAGTGATAACCCCCAGTTTGCAACCATCTGCAAATTTAGTCAGCCATAAACATTCAGCATTTGCTTCCATTTCAGAGAAATAGATACCTAAAAGGCACTCCTGTTTAAATCAGAACCCTGAAGGTCTGCGTTTTTTCACAGAAAGCCAGGGCTTCACAGATAGTTCTCAATCTCTTAGTGCAAGACATCTGGACAAAGGTCAACATAATAGGGATAATGACCCAGAAATAGGGATATATTTGACATATTTGCCCTATAGAAATGTGCTAGAATAAACAGGGGCGATGTGTTAAGGTACATGTTCTGAAGGACATGAAGGCTGAAATTCAAATGTATAGAATTATTGAGTTATATCAGTCCTGAGATCATCCCAATGATATGGCAGAAAATCACAAATTTGATAAGGAACACAGCTAGACATTCTGTGAAAATCTGGACAGTTGAGAGGTATGGTATGTAAAGTTTATGGTCCAGACATAGTACAGGACAGTGTATCTACAGTGCAGAGTATTGTGAAATCCCATTCCTGGCATTCTGTACTGAAGTTGTGTAAATGATCAGTAAGTTGTACATGGACTGCCAAGTAAAATAAACACTCAGGGGAAGTGTGTGTATTGAATAGGGACACACAGATGAATTGTGGGAATGAACACAGGGAAAGAGGACAGGTGAAACAACCTAATCTACAGCAGATGAGGATATGTCAATGGAAGACGGTTGTAGCAGCAACACCAATCACATATCAATATGGTACAGTATGGACTGCACAGTGAAAATGTATATTATGTGACTGTCACACAAAGTGACATAATAATAGGGAAGATTTCTGTCTGAGATAATCATCCTTACATGAATAATTGAGAGGACCTCTATCAGGATCTGACATACAATTGAGGTAAAGTACATATTGTGAAGCTGTGCATGTAAAGGCTCATGGACAGCATTAAAAGAACCAACCACAATCATAGACAATATCAGAATAATACCACCAGTAATCCCATGCCTCTGACATAATATATGTTATTTAGAGTGATCGGAGATGATTCTGCACAAATAGGGTAATCATGCACACTGTCTTGGCATTGTAACATATGATGGCGGTGTTAGGAGGGACACTGCTATACCTGTATGCGACATTATGATCAATACAGGCTGGTTGACTGACATGCATAGCACACATATAAATATACATATATATATATATATATATATATATATATATATATATATATATATATATATATATATATATAAAACACAATCCACACTGTCACGAATGTTATCCATGCCATTAATATTGTCAGACACCTATGTATGTGCTATGTACATCACCAGAACATGTACAGACAGCACAGTGGTGCAGTGGTAGAGTTGTCGCCTAACAGCAAGAGGTTCTCCGGTACAATTCTCAGCTGGAGTGCCTTCTGTGTGGAGTCTGCATATCCTCCCTACATTCATGTGGGTTTCCTCTGGGTACTCTGGATTCCTCCCATGTTAAAAAGACGTGTCTGGAGCATTTCTCCCCAGACCTCTACTGAAAATTGGCTTTGTTCCAAGTTGGACTTTCATGGTAAACAAATGTTAAATAAAATAAATAAAGGTAGCACCTGCATCTGGTGTACCAATTTGATGGGAGTTCCACACCATCAGACAGTAATGTTCATAGGTGTTTACTAGTCTAACAATCACATGGACCCTTTTAAGCCTAGCCATGCATCCCAAATCTCTGACAAGTTCTGATACCCTTTATAAGTGTAAGCAGGGGTTTGGGAAATGAAACATTTATAAACAGGGAGCCAGGCAATGAACCATTTACAGGTTGCCTGTGTCCATTAGAGACACAGGTGCCAAACTACAGATGAATTTCCGGGTGTGGCACCTGGGTGTGATGTCCACATTATACTTTCATTGTGCATTTGTTTTCCTGACATAACAAATCCCCCCAATGTCTATGCCACAAAAATAATAACTATGTATGGCCAATAAGCTGTGTGACAGCTCACTGTGACAAAGGTGGCACACTTCAGTTACACATCACTGGAAGATGTGTAAGGCGGTACATGAAGAAGGGTGCATTGTACTCAGTAATTGATGTAATGAAGGTTGGGATCCATGAATGTATTATGGCCTCTGATATGGATGTCCTTCACATACTCAGTACTTGTGTTACATACAAGGGAGTAGTCAGCAATGTGACTACATGCTGGTGGTGGTTCCACTTACCATTTACTCCCGGACACAGGTCACATACCTACTGGTCTAATTATAGGGTGTGATGTCCACATTATACTTGGGTTCTGTGTTTGTTTTCCTGATGTAACAAATCTCCCCATGTTTTCTTGTCATTGCAGGTGTTGCCATGGCTGTGGCAGCAATCTTTAGTGTATGTTAATACTGTTTGTATTATACTAATATCACAGTTGGAGTCAATCATTGTCCACAATCTGTAGTCCTTCAGGCAGCTGTTTGGACAGAGGATGTGTATTTCATCTGTGATGTCCATTACTTAAATAATGGACAGGAAAGGGCCTAGAAGACAGCCCTGACATACTGACCTGATAACTGGACCTGAGATACAGGTCACTTCACATATGTCAACATATTTAGATGCCATGTATGTGATACACTGGTCTACCCACTTTGTGATATAGGTGTATATGGCCACATCTAACAGTGTTGAGTGAATAACACAGTGTAGATTTGTGTCAAATACCTTGGGCTTGTGAAGTTCAAACGGATAATAATGTTGTCATCATGCATGCCCTCAATCACTTCTTTGAGGACATCTAACAGATGTAACAGACATGATGTAGCATTAACACCTCATGCAGGTCTGTTGCACACAGCCGGGATATCACTAGTGTCCATTTAGAAAAGGTCCATGATAACATGTTGGTTTACCTCAGAGATAAGGAGAGTCAGGATGTGTGTATACATGCAAGCACCGGGTGCTGTCCCCCTAACTCATACAGATGTATGTTGAAAACATCCTTCTAGAGGAACATAGTCTATGTGGAGGGTATGTGTATTCAACCATGTCAAGAAGATGTATGTGATGAGTCATGTGATAGGCAATCTGTGATGTCACAGCCCATTGATTCTTTCTGATAAACCTAGATGTAGATAAGACAGTACAAACTGGCTATCCTCAACTGGTGTAGGGTTTGAACACAATATCCCATGCAGGGATCATTGAGAAAGTCTCCCAGCTGGAGATTAAACCTCATGTCCCTAGATGGGTAACAAACTGGCTCACTGACAGAACACATACTGTGAAAGTTGGTGAATCACCTGTACCAGTACAGCTGTCACCATTGGTGTAATCCAGAGATCTGTGCTTGGCCCTTTACTGTTTGGAATCTGTTTCTTGACAGATCAGGCTGAATTATATGGCCACTGGGTTACAGCATTTGCTGATTCTTGCATACTGGATGCAATCATTGAGTCCACCTATGATGATAGCATACTACAGCTGGGGATAACACACACAAATGATTGGTGACAAAGCCACACAGTCTACAAATAAATGCAGAAATGTTTCTTTATTTTATCCTTCTGAAAAATGGAATTCCATGCTAATTACAGCATTGACAACAGTCCTACTATGTTGAAACCCAATGAACCAAGCATTGGGAACACATGTAGATAGCAACCTGAGCTTTGACCACTAAGTGTCTACACTAGTATTGAAAGCCTATGTTGTGCACATCAAAAGTCTTGTCATCATATTCAGATTTTAGGATTGTATGACAGCACTGTACTCAAACCTCATCAGAACACTAATAGAGTATAATGCACTTTTTTTGAATGTACCTCATTAGACATATATAGCAGGTGGAGACACCACAGGGATTTCACACCAAGAAAACACAGGGCCTACAAACCATGCCATGATGTTTGTGGATAGACTGAAAGCCATGTCACTGCAATTTGTATCGTATAGGATGAGATGACTTCTGCCTTGCCTGGCCAGACTCTGACCCTGCCCTGGTGGGAAAAGTGAATTGCAAGAAATCAGATATAGCTGATGACATTAGCAGTGTCTGTTGAGGAGAATATGGTAATAGTGTCCCACATGCTGTTGTAACATTTTTACTATGTATTTGGAGCTTTTCTCCGGGCCTTTGCTGAAAATGGTCACCTGGTGTCCAGTATGACTAACCCAGTAAACAAATGGAAAATAAATAAAATAAATAAAATAAATAAAATAAATAAATAAAGGGTCTGTCATTTCAAGCAAGAGCAAAAAAACACACACCCCTAGTTGACTACACTGATAATAGAACCCCTACCTAAGTACATAGATTACAGACCTCTGTATTTAAGGCAAGCACCACAGCTCAACTCTGATTTTGAGTGTCTCAGATAGCACCTTATAGGTGATGACATCAGCAGTGTCTGTTGAGGAGAATGTGGTAATAACAGTGTCCCACATGCTGCAGTAAAAGGCTGTCTGTAATGTCAAGCAAGTGCTCATGTGCACACACACACACACACACACACACACACACACACACACACACACACACACACACACACACACACACAGTTGACTGCAGCGAGAACAGAACCCCTACCTAAGTACACAAACCTCAGAACTCAGTACTTTATGCAAGCATCACAGCACAAGACTGATTTTCAGAAGACTGCAGGTCATCTTATACTAGATAACATCAGCAGGGAATCTTGGTGAGAAGATGTGTAGGCATGTGCAACTATCAAAATACTGTCAATCCATGGAATTTGAGCAGTAACTGTAGAACACACACTTCTTCTCTTTGGGCTAGACACAAACAGACATACATGCACAGTTGACTGCAGTGAGAACAGAACCCCTACCTATCTAAGTACACAGACTACAAAAGTCAGTACTTTACTCAAGCGCTATTGCACAAGTGTGACATTTACAAGACTGCAGGAAAACTTATAGTGAATGACATCAGCAGGGTATATTGGACAGAAGATGTTGAGAGGCGTGCATAGCTTCAAATCTGCATAGGGTCATAGGAGGTTACTAGCCTAATGGCTATAGGGCACTTACAAGCCTAGAAATGTAAAAACACAAGTACCTTTATTGAGCATAGTTAGATGGAAGCTGTTAGAGGAAAGATTCTGTGATCAACACTAACTGGCCCTGTCCAAAACGGACATATGTGCCAGGCCAGGGGTGAATTTACAATAATTTACATCCAGTCATCAAGGTTGAGCTTCAATAAGGTCATTTAACAGCATTGCTTCACATGCAGTGGGAGCCTATTACAGAAGAGTGGCAATCACTGGGAGATATATCTGTATCCCCAGCATGTTCTGTTCATGTCACAGGCTAGGCCGAGATCCCTGTAGCCAATTATTATTGTCCAATTTGATTTGCATATGTCCAGTATTCCCAGTAGGGTAGGATCTGAGACTACTCTGTAGGCCAGGCATAGGTCACCTCTCAGCAGCATGTATGATACTGAGTACAGAAACAGGTCTTTCAGTCTTTCCATGTTTGTCATGTTTTAAAGGCTCTAGATTCTGTCAGTCACAAACCTCTGTATTTTCTCCATTTGCTGCAGGTGTCTGGAGAGGTACAGACAAAAGGGAACACTCTACTTAGTTAGTGGTCTGATAAGGGTAGAGTACAGCAGAGCTATGACCTTCCTGGTCTTGGATGTGATAACCTTATTTATGAGGTGTGCAATGTAGAATGGGTGTCTTACCACTATAAATGCATAGTAACTGAAGGGTAGATTGCTATCAGCATGCGTTCCCAAGTCTCACAAAACTGTGTTTGAGCTTAGAGGGGTGCTATGTATATTATAATTAGCAGGGGTACTTCATTGCCAAAGGAGGCAATGAGGCATTTTTTCTTTTTGCTTTAAGGTTCAGTCAGTGAGTTAGGCTCCAATCATTTATCTGTGTCAGCCCCTTCTGTAATATGTTAACACATTTTTGGGACTCTATATGACTGCATCCAGTTGACAGTCATCTGCACATTTGGTAGCCACAGGCCATCTACCTTAGCTTGGACTTTAGAGAAATAGTTTCCAAACAGTTAAGGACCCAGCACAGATCCTTGTGGTATTCCACTGGTAAGTGGTTTAGTGAGGGAGATGCAGTCCCAACTTTGACCGCCTGCATTCTGTCAGTAAGCCAGTTGGCTATCCATCTAGTAATGCATGGGTTAATACCTAGAAGGGAGAGTTTCCCTATGATACCTGAATAGGGGATAGTGTCAATGGCCTTGGATAAAATAACATAGTGATATGTCCTGTTAGATTTCATCCAGGTCTTTGGGATCATCAAAGAAGTCCACAATGTTAATAAGGAAGATCTACCCTTGACAAAACCAAAATGGATTGGGTCAAGTGTGTTGAAGGTTACTTATGTCCCTGTGGATAAAGTCCATACTGATCCCTTCCCTAGCCTTGCAGATAAGGCTGTTTAAGCGTATGGATCAATAGTTCTAGTTCTGCATGTTACTAGATTGATGTGCATCATATATCACACAACATTTGATATTAATGTCTGTAATGTAGGTGATATATGTGTGGAAAAAGTACTGAGATGCCAGGTTTGTGTTGCTGGGGGGAGGAAACACATGGCTGTATTGTATATATGAGAAATATTGTTAGATAGAGCCTTCAATTTGTTATATTTCCACATGTAATTTCATGTCATATAAAATAAATAAACAATAAACAGTAGTTATACATAATATTATTTACTTTTCCATAGCATGGCAAGCATCAGGTATGCACAATGGTTGGCAAGGTGTTTGTGCATGCGAGATACACATTTTCATTACTTTCCATGTTTGCACATAGCTAAATGCACAAATGTGAGCCACATTGCAAAAAGTCTGAGAGTTAGTATTGAGTCTGTGAAACACACCTTCTGCTTAACTGACTCTGTGGCAGCAGGTGTAAATAGACTGACACATTTCTTTTTGAGCCCAGATGATATTGGGGACAGTGATGACAGTCTAGTGGGTGAGGACACAATTCTCAGTGTCTCCAAGCTTGATGTCCATGAGCCTGCATTGTTCCCTCCCTCACCCCAATCATGGTGTCCCCCAACCTTTTGTGTCCATCACTGTCCTTGCCTCTTGACTTGTTTGCCTTGTATGTTTGCATTTGCTTCCTCACTTACTCAACTTACCTGAACAAGATGTACCTACATTGCTTACCCAACAGTCTTTTCATACTGAATTAAAACAAAATGGGCACCTGTCCCACAAAAAAAATCATCCCATACATAGTTCTCTATTTCACATGTATCTAATACTTTTAAAGACTTTTAAATAAACAGTGATAATGCAATGACACAAATCCTTTATAGTACATGTGTTGCTGTGTGCTTTCATAGCACAGTGGGGTTAAGTGGTATTGTGCAGAGATAACCACAGCATTGTACAACTGCTCACTGTTGCTGCTCATTGGTGTGTGATGCAAAACTCTGCATAAACACAGAGGCCAAAAAGTGAAGAGATCCATTGCTTTTTCTGTTACTTTTGTATATTGTGTATGATTCTATATTTGACCAAATTGTAGGTGCTAAAATGGGGTAGATAGAAAAATAGTGAAATGAGGATCAAGCTGGGGGAAGAATAAAGGGAAAGCAATACAGGAATGTGCAGGAGGGAGGTAGCAAAGAACCATAGCTATCCATTTCTTTAACAGTGTAAACTGAAAGTACATGCAGAATATTAACTGAATTTAGACTGTCACCTACACAAAGAGGGGTGACAACAACGCAATCATGTTGTACAGCCAATTTGACCAAATCAAGTCTGTCAATAAGACATGTGTGTGAAATGGAGAGCTATGTATGGGATGACTTTTTATTGTGGGACAGGTGCTCATTTTGTTTAAATTCAGTATGAGAAGACTGCTGGGTAAGCGATGTAGGTACATCTTTTTCAGGTAAGTTAAGTAAGTGAGGAAGCAAATGCAATCATACAAAGCAAACAAGACAAGAGGCAGGGACAGTGATGGACACAAAAGGTTGGGGGACACCATAATTAGGGTGAGGGAGGAAACAATGCAGGCTCATGGACATCAAGCTTGGAGACACTGAGAATTGTGTCCTCACCCACTGGACTGTCATCACTGTCCCCTTAATCTGCTGGCAGCTGGAGTGCTTGACGTCTCCTCCTCCTACAGAGTATGACTGAGAGCAGCCTTTCCATCTGGTGTAGGCATACACCAGTGGTGTGGTGCATGACTCTACATACCATAGCTGGCAACTCCCTTTGGGTGACAAAATTACCACCTCTGACACTGCTCCCAGAGGGTACCACTGCACCAGTTTTTAGAGCAGTACTACCTGAGGGTGCAGATAGTGCAGGGGCAGCAGAGGCAGTGTGCCACATTGGCTCTTAGATGTTCTGGGCATCGGTGCTGGAGCCAGTGGAGCAGGGACAGGCAGATCTACTCGGGCTGGTCTACCTCACTGTACTGTGTAGCATTTAGTGATGTGGAATACATGGATGGCATGGAGACATTATGGCAACATGTAATAGAAAAATAGAAAAAGAGAGATAAGGGGTGGGGTGAGAGAAAAAAAAGAAAAAGTTAGTACCATCAAATGTGACATACAATGCATTAACACAATTACACAACTCTTTTATCTGAAGTATTACATTCAAGTATATGTCCTAACAGATAAACAGTATACTATAGATTGCTGAAAGTAATCCTTGAAATGTGCATATATTGCACATATGCATGTTTCAGTTATACAGATTACAGTTTACAGTAGATCATTTGTGCCCTGGTATAGAGTTTTTAATTTAAAGTAAATATTATTGCAGAAATAACAGTATTCTATAGTTGGAAAGCATGGTATTTGAATCCACAACCTCTAACTACAGTCTAATACTGAAATCTTACAATTGGTTTGTACTATGGACTAATACATGCATACTTGCTTTTACAGTTGAGATATGCATGCTGAATTTGATCCAACTCTATAAAAGACCAAAAAAGCTATCTTTAACTTTTAATGCTACAGTAACACTTCTCTTCTGCTGCATACATACCACTTGCTTCCCTCAGTCTCTCTAATCAAGCAACATGGGCCTGTTGATTGAACTCATGTTTAGTGGGAGCTGAAGAAAAAATAGAAAAGAACATAAGAGCATTATGCATACCAGTGTTGCCTACATTTAGCTTTCTAAGTCTTATAAGTACTCTCTTATTGTCATGCGTACACAGCTGTGGGATGTCCGCAGTCTCAAATTCCTGCAACCAGCAATTGAGATTATCCCTTTATCTTCTGTGTAGAGCATACAAATGATGCCTACATGTATCTCCAGTTTGTGGGATGACAGTGGCACTAGATACAGTCTGGGCCAAACTATTCCACAACTCAGACTTTACTGGGATCCAGAATTGTCCACCTGCAGAAGCCTTTGACTGTAGTGCTTTACCAGAAGTCCAATAAATATCCTGAACTCCTGGAACCCTACTTCTATGCCCTAAAGTGTGCACCTTCCTCTCCAGTGCCAGCCATGTCTACCAGCTGGACTAGAACAATGAAAACTGATGCTTTCCTACCTTTTCCAGTTACTATATTTACTTTTAATGTGCAAACCAAAGCAATGATGCCAACCACTTTTACATGGTAACAGGAGTGGACAGTGCCAAGCAGGGAAGAATTAAATAATTGAAATTGGAATGTTAATCTGACATTTGGCCTTAGTTTGAGTGTTGTCAACTGATGTAGCCTGGAAATATATATTGGGAATTTAAAGGTAGCTGTTAGATTAGTTAAGTTTGCAAAAATGCATTAGGGCCATAAATGTAATGACCTGACATTTTTTTTGTCTTTGTACACAAAGGAAAATTTGCTTTTACAATGTGGGATTCAAACTTAGGTATGAGGGACAAAATATTTTCTTCCACAGCTTTGATTTTCCATATTTGCCACAGAAGAAGTGCTGCTCAGACATATTCAGGAATCATACACAAATACAGGTGACATTTTGAGCTGTAACTCATGTATGTGTGTGACCTGACATGGTTACTAGACATAAATCCAGTTGTGTATATGTCTTAGTTAATTGTGAAGGTCATACAAGTCCAGAAAGCAGAATTTATACTTACAGAAATGTAATAGACAGTATACCCTCAGCCATACATCTGAAAACACAATAATGGTGTTTCAGCCCTCATACATATAAATCATATCAGCTCCACTATCTAAAGTGTTATGAGTGAGAGTGAATATAATGGGAAGTGGAATAACAGTGCAAATGTCTGGAATAGCTTGTATTAGAACCCAGAACCGTGTGTATGGCAGTCCTACAGATACACCTGTTGCCACAAGAATGTAGAAATAGCATTTGTCTATTTTTCAGTTTGGTGTTATAATCTGCACTGTCACAACAGTAAAAATAGGTTATACACCCTGTACTAGAACCCAGGATCATCTATGCTCCAGCCCTAGACTTACACCTGCTGCCAAAGGACTAGTTAAATGAAATTTACAAATTTCTTAATCACTCCTAAGGTCTCTGTGTTAACTGTCACTCAATGCCGCTTAGCAGGATTTTACAGTGCCCAACAGAATTAATAGAATGTATCCAGTTTCAATTATTCATAGATTCATAGGTAGGTACTAGACTATTGGCACTAGGGCCTATATAAGCCTAGCCAAAAAGGTACCCTGGCTTTCGCCACCCAAGAAAATTATTTTCCTGTGCTCCTGTCGAGCTGAGCCACAGAGGTGATCCCCGGGGTGAATTTCCTATTTCCCACCCAATAATCAAGATTTTTCCTGAAGAGTGCTAAAGAGGAACTTTGTTTGATATAGATAGGTAGTTTGTTCCAGAGTATGGGAAATCTCTGGGACAGGAATCTATCCCTCCAGCATGTTCTGTTTATTGTAGTAACAAGGTTTAGGTCCCTAGAGCATGTAGCTCAGAGGGATTGGGATTTCTTTAAGTGGAGTATGTTCAACAGCTCTGGGTTTGACATAGCTTTGTATGTTAGGCAGAGATCACCTCTGAATAAGCGATATGCGACAGAGTAAAGCTGGAGGTTTTTGAGATGGTCTCCATAAAGCATCTGTTTGAGGCCAGTAATCCTCTTTGTGAGGTATTTCTGTGGCCTTTCCAGTTGTTGTAGATGTCTTGTGAGGTACATACCAAAAGGGGGGGTTGTACTGTATAATGGGTCTAATGAGTGATGAGTAGAGGGGAACAATGACCTCTTTTTTCCTGGATGAGAAACCTTTTGTGATGAGGTGTGCCATGTAGAAGGTTTCCTGACTACTATGGCGATGTGATTATCAAAGGAGAGACTACTGTCCACCTGTGTCCCAAGGTCTCGACACTTCAGTGTTAAGTAGACTACCACCTGTATGGTAGCTCATAGGTACAGAGTTTTTACCAAAGGGGATGACAATGCACTTTTTGGCATTGGGCTTGAAGCCATGGCTTTGACACCAGGCATCTGTCTCAGTGAGGCCCTTTTGTTGGATGTCCACATCATTAGGAGTTTCGATTATAGCTCCTAGTTTGCAGTCATCTGCGAACTTCATTAGCCAAAGACCTTCTGTGTTAGCCTGTACTTCAGAAAAGTAGATACCAAACAGGAGAGAACCCAGGACTGAACCTTGTGGTACTTCACTTGTCACTGGTCTGAAGTTGGATTTGGAATCTGCTACTTTCACAGTATGGGCACTGTCAATGAGCTAGTTGGCAACCCATCTTGTGACATAGGGATTTATACCTAGTTTAGTGAGTTTATCTATAATTCCAGAGTGGGGGATGGTGTCAAAAGCCTTGGCGAGATCTAGATAGGCTGTGTGAACCACTTTACCCTTTTTTATGGCTTTGGTGACTGCTTCAAAGAAGTCTATCAGGTTTAGGAGACATGATCTGCCTTTTACAAACCTGAACTGGGTGGGGTCCAGAGTTTGGAGATTACCAATGTCTTTGTTGATAAGTTCTATGATGATACGTTCCATGGCCTTGCAGACCAGGCTCATTAGGCTAATGGGGTGGTAGTTCCTGGGGTCCATGGTGGCTACTCTTTGTGGAGTGCGATAACCATCGCTGTGTGTCATTCAGTGGGCACAAAGCCTGAGACGAGGTTATGATTGAACATGGTCCTTAGGTGATGTGCCAGTTCATTCTGTAGTTCATGTAGAATGCAGCCTGGGATGTTGTCAGGTCCCATGGATGCTGTGTTCTTGACTTTGCAGAGTGTGTTTTTTACCTGTGCAGTCATGATTACAGGAACTTTGCATTCTTCTGATATAGAGATGGGCCCTTTAGGGGTGAGAGGGGAGTAAAGTTAGCACTGAACCTATCTGCCAGGATGTTGCCAATATCAGTTGGTTCTGTATATTTAGCGCCATTGTGCTGTAACTCAGAGCAGATCTGAGTGTTGCTATTGAGATTCTTGACATAGCTATAGAATGCTTTGTGGTTGTCTTTAGAATCAGTGGCGATTTTGCTTTCATAACTAACTTTGGAGAATTTTATGAGGGATCTTAGCTTCTTACTGAGGCTGACCAGTGAGTTCTTCCAATCGTGGGATTTTACTCTTTTTTGCAACAGTTTCTTTCTTCTGTTGTAGAGTTTGTTTATGGCAGGGGACCACCAGATTGGCTTCTTTTTTTGGAGGATAGCATCTTGGTTCTGTTAGGGATAACACAATCCATGCACTCGTGTAAGTGCTTATAAAGTGCATTTGTGTAGGATTCAGCAGTCGTACCTCTATTGTCCATCTGAAGTTTGCCACTTCTGTCTTAAGAAGCGTGAAGTTGGCTTTGGAGAAATTTTTATGGTGGTTTCCATAATGGGGGTGGGGGTGGGATGTGGATGTCTAGGGTGATTAACTTGTGGTTGGACCTGACCAATGAGGAACTGACCTCTGGTGTGGAACACCAGTCGCCCATGTTGGTAATAACCAGGTCTAGGATATTGCTGCCCCTGGTGGGGTTGTGGATAAGTTGATCCAAGGCATTGGAATTTATGGATTCCAGAAAACGTTGAGCAAAAGAGTTGGTACATGAGTAGTTTTTCCAGTTAATGGTGGGGTAGTTGAAATAGCCCATTATTAGGGTGTTGGGTTGTATCCTAATATTTTCCATTGTATCAAGAAATGAGGAGTGGGAATCCTGGGGCATGGTTGGGATCTGCAGCAAGTTACAATTTGGATTGCGGTCTTGCCCAGAGTTAGTTGCACTTGGATAATCTTGGATGCATTATGCTGAACAACTAGCCTGGAGATGTGGATATCCTTAATGAATATGGACAGATCTCTGCCTTTAGTTTTTCGGTCCAGGTTAGGTGGCTGAAATGTGTGGAATGAATTATAGCCTGGTAATATAGGGGTGCTCTCTGGAGCCTTGAACCAGGTCTCTGTCACTGCACAGATGTCAATGTTCTCCATTTTAAGGAGTGCCTCGAGTGAATGCATTTTGAGGTTTAGACTTCTAGCACTGAGTAGCATTACCCTAAGATTTTGCTTACTTGTACCTGTTATGATGGTGAATTTGTCATTTGAGCCTTGCCTAAAAAAGGCACTATAGGGGTGGCAAGAGCCTTAGCCAGTATCTAGAATCCCAAGGGCTATAGGTGCAGGCCATCTCTGGGAAAGCATCATGGTCTGTCGATCATGTCATCCCAGGCAGACAGATACTGGATCCCCTTAGAATGACACCAGAAGCTTAGCCAATTGTTGAAGTCAATCATTTTGTCCTTGTACTGTGGTATCAGTCTGGGTGATGGCAAGATGCTACTCAGACCTAGCGTCATACCTGCTTTGGGCTACAAGATCGGATAACTCCTCCATGTCTCTTTTCATGTAGTCCAGGGAGGTACATCTCAGGTCATTCACACCAACATAGACAATGACAGAGTCATATTTGTACTTGTTGTGGAGTGACCTGAGTGCGTACATTATATGGCAGATCTTGGCACCCGACAGGCAGCTGGCAGTAACTTTCTCCTTGTTTAGCCTGGTGAGTGGAACATCACTGTGCTTGACTATAGAGTCACCTATGACTAGAGTGTTGGGTACATTGTTAGGCCTTATGGGCTGTGGTTGAGTGGCACACTGAGTTTGTGGGCTATGAGTCATTTGGATTGTGTTGGGGGGTGGAGGTTGCTTGCATTTCTGCTTGTTATTATTGGCTGTTTGAATTCTCTCTGCAGGTGTTTGATGACTGCAGCTGCTGGGGAACCCAACTAACCACCTCACAATGTTGTGCAACACCACTAAGCGCACTTGCATGATGAAATACAGAAATTGCAACAAAGTACTGTTTTTGACCGTTGCCATTTTACAGACGCCCTGTTTGCAGGTGTTCTATCTGCTTCCTGAGTAGCCCGTTAGTCCAGCTTATGCACTGCCGTGCTTCATGCAATCAAGATAAGCACAGCCAAACCTGAAACTCATTTTTCTCCATTTCCCATGTTCACGCTAAGCAATGCATCATGCAAACACTCCCTCCACCAAAAAATGAAAGAAAAGAAAAAAAAAAAGAAAAAGACAAGTAATGGAAATGAGGAAAAGCAATCTATGACATACACACTAGAAGATGTTGGTATACATGAACTATTTCTACATAGGTCTGGATTTGAACTCTCACTCCAATGAACCTTCAGAACACAGGAAGGGTGCCTTAACCCTCTTTGCCATACAAACAGCTTTGCAGCAAGGAACTGAAATCATTCTACATACAACCAACTGCAACATCATCTACATTAATATGAAACCATACAGCTGTTATTTGTACATTTATTATTTTTGGATGTAGTGCACTAAGTGATCACACAACCAGTTGACTATGCTTGCAAATATACAGCTCTGTCTTACCTCTCTGTGTTTGTTGATCATTCTTTTCTTATCTGACCAGTAATCGGAGACATGCAGTCTGTAAGATATTCTATATCATTGTCCTCAAAATGTGTGAGGATATTAAATGGCAATAATATCATATAAAGTTGCCAAGAAATGAAGGGGAGGTTGGATGTTAATGAACAAAACCTGTGAATTGTGTGCTGCTTATTTACATTTCCAACCTTGACAAAATTACATCTAACACTTTATAAGTCTAACCTGACACACCCACTGGATGTAGGGCAGCATGATGTGCTGTTGTGTTTTCCTTCTCCCAACCAGTAATCATTCACTGTTGCAGTCCATTAAAAACAAACACTGAGGGAGTGCTTCCACTGTTTACATGAGATACATGGAGCCAAGTATTCGGCATTCAGTGATTATTTATTTATTTATTTATTTAACATTTCTTTACCGGGTAGTGTCTGACTGGGCTTGGTAGCCCATTTTCACTGGAGACCCAGGAAGAAAAGCTTCTTGAATGTATAATACAATTTAAGACATTTGGCTAGAACTAGTGTGATTACAATAATTACATAAAAATACAAAGATTCAACAGAGTATTACATCATTTAGGCACTTGGTTACAGGGTTATAACAAATGTAAATGATCAGTTGTTAAGTTGCATATTAAAATAGTAGATGAACTTTATGGAGAGGGTTCAGGCAGAAAAGGAGGGGAGAGATAGAGTGCTTAGAACATAGAGAGACGGTGAGGGGGAGATAGTTAGTGGGTAAAAGAGATAATGAGAGAAAACAGTAATGCTGGAAGAGAGAAGGGATAAGGTACTTAACAACTGAAAGGTGGTTTGAGAATTATCCAGGAGAGCAACATGGGCATAGCCAGTTGTTTTTGAGGTGTTCTTTTAGTCTAAATTTGAAATCAGTATGGGAGAGAGTACTTTGTAAGATTAATGAAAGGGAATTCCAGCACTTAGCAATTTTGTTTGAATAGAGGGAGTCTCCATGGGTGTTTCGAGACTGAGTAATTTTGAGCAGTAGTCTGCTGGAAGATCTGAGGGCTGTTGCTAGTTTGAGGTTGGGCCAGGGTGGAGATGGCAGGGCAGGCAAGAGGGTTTTGAATAATTTTGTGGATGAGAGCAATTTGGTTTAGTGTTAAGAGGTGTGGCAGTTCAAGCCAGTTCAATTGTTTTAGAGCAGTACAATGATGAGCTTTATGAGGGAGATTGGTTGCAAACTTAGCTATTTTGTTGTAGCAGGACTCCAGGATTTGAAGGTCAGTTTTGCATAAGTTGGTGAAGTTATGTGAGCAGTATAGTAGTGTAGACAGAAGCTGAGATCAAGCTGTGGCTAGTCTTACTTGAGGTGTTAAGTATGGTTTTGCTCTGCAGAGAGCACTGAGTTTTGCATGGACTTTTTGATTGTTTGGGATATATGAATGTCAAATTTTAGGTGGTCATCTATAGTAACACCTAGTAGTTTGGCCTAGTTAGTAGGTTCAATTTTTGTACCATTAGTGGATAAAATAGGGATGGGAGGAGATATGTTTGTATTAGATTTGTTTGTTAAGTTTATTATCTTAGTCTTCTTAGGGTTAAGAATGAGTTGGTGGCTAGTAAGAAATAATTCTGTTTCCTGAAAAATTTTTTTGTGTCTTTTCATGGAGTTCTAGGAGGGATGGGACAGATACGATGAGAGTAGTGTCTTCAGCGTACTGTATGATTGTGGCTAGTTGGGTAGCTGACATGAGGTAATTTGCAAAAATTATAAATAGAAGGGGGCCCAGAATGGACCCTTGGGGAACACCTGTGTTGACAGATAGTAACAGGAAGAGATTTCAGTCCCATTTGGTGGCCTGTTGTCAGTTTGATAGGTAACTGTGGAACCAAGTAAGGATTGATTGACTGAGGTTGAAAGTGGCAAGTTTGTTTACAAGAAGTTGGTGGGATATGGTGTCAAAAGCCTTTCACATATCTAGAAAAACAGCAGAGACTAACTCACCGTTGTTCATAAGTTGGTGAATGGTGTTTGTGAAATCAATTAGGGCAGTGTTAGTACTGTACTTCGGGCGGGATCCATGCAGTGTGTCTGCTAGAAGGTTATTTGTTTTAAGATTTGTTGCTGAATACATTTTTCAAGGATTTTTGGCTACGGAAGAGAGTATTGTTATAGGGCAGAAATTTGCGATGTCTGTGGAGGGACTACCCTTGTGGAGGGGGATGATCTGGACTATTTTCCAGAGGTTGGGCACATATTGTTCAGAGATAGACCGATTGATTAGAATTGAGATAGGGTAGGCAATAGATGGGGCTGCAATTTTTAGGAACTCATTTGGTAGCTGGTCAGCAGCAACGCTACAGGGTTTTAGCTTGATGAGAAGATGTTTTATATAGGATGTTTGAATAGGTTTAAAAGAGAGGGATTCTATTGAGTTAGATACAGGGGAGGGGATTGTGAGTGGTGGATTTTGATGGTATTTTAGCAGGCTGGAGATAGAGTTTATGAAGTATGAGTTGATCTGAGAATTCTAATAAGTTCACACATCATTTGCATCTTCACCTTGCTAACAGCCCTGACTCTACACTATAAAAAGGCAATCGTGTAGCTAAGGAAACTGAAGGTGTGGAGACTTGTTATATGGAGAACACAGAAAGAAGCCTATTACTTTGAGATGTATTTGCACATAGGATTATTAAACCTGAGAAGGTATGCTTGAATTTTGTCAGCTACATACTGCATATGCTGAAATGTAATTAAGAAAAATCTGTATAATAGTTTAATATATATTTTTGATTAGCAAAGGCTCTTACACTTTTATCTGTATGCATTTGTTAGAAGAGTACTGATGGCATGGGCATGTTTGTTAGGGCATTTCACAGGTATACATGACTGGCAATACCTTAAAATGGAATGTTCTGTGTAACATCTGTAGACATGTTTCAAGAACAGTTCATTTGATAGTACTTTTACCATTTCAAAAATGGTTTGTTAGCAAAATCTGTCATTTTCCTGTTCTTTGGAGGGGGGGGGGGTCAAAGCTGCATTTATTTTATAGCACAAACAAGGATATGTTGCTATTTTTATTTTCCTTTTTTGCATCCAGCCTGTTGTTCGTATTTCAAATTTCTAGACAGTTTTATGTTTCTCCAGCTGGTAATACTGAAATGCTCCCTTTTCTGTTTTATCTGTGAACAGTTATTTTGTAGTTATGTGATACGTATGTGTATTATCCTTCTGTTGTCTTTTAGGACACCTAGGACTATGCCACCCAAGCATCTCAGTCCTCAAAAATACCCTTCACTGACTCTGACAATCAGTTCTTTGTTGACACCTTTAGGCAGCATGGTGCCTTCCTGCTTGAGAGGGGGCATGGAAATATGTCATGCAGAATGCAGACTTGGCAGCAGATTGTCACAAATGTTAATGCAGTGGGTGGGGACAGCAGGACATATTACCAGGTGCACCATAGGGCCACTGACATGATTTTGTCTGCACAGAGAAAAGCAGCAGCAATGGGCCATGATCAGGTGGATACCTGGGAGGCCTGCTACAGACCCACCACTAACAGCAAATGAAGAGTTCCTGTCCACTGTCAGGGATCCAGATGGCTCCCAGGAAAGTGCAAAACATCATGTCCTTGACATTGGTGCTACTGTTTCATAGACAGCAAGTATGTCCCAGGAGAAACTTCCAGCTAGGCTTATGTATCTCAGTTGTCGAATATTCTTGTATATTAAAACAAATGAAATCAATACATTACTTCTGTTTCACAAGATTTTTTGTGGGTGTATTAAGGATTGCTACAGTTAACAACACATTCTGATTGATTTCTTAGGCTGGAGTTGTCATCCAAGCTCTTGTTGAAAGTGTAGTTAATGGACATTTAAAGGGGAAAAAGTATTACCCCATGTTACTGTTAATTGCCATGATGTTGTCCTTACCTTTTGCTTAACTTCTTCCAGGACCATTTGGCATGCAGAGGATACCATCGTCTGCACATGCAAGCCAAACATTTTTATTTCAGTACTGATGAGCAATTCAAAGAAATATTTTAGTGTGTGATGTTGATGTCAGGAGTGTTGTGTGTATTGCTGTACTGTCTTATAGTGGAAGCACTGTTATTTTGTTAGCATATATTGGAGTATAGTAGCTTAGGTATTCATTTCTTCCTGTGTTTGTTGCTTATTATCACAGGTGATCCTGACAGTGAAAGTGTGGGACGTCTACCACCTACTGTAAGAGTATCAGCAGACTTTGATGATGATGGTGGCCAAAAAGAGGAAATGTCAGGGGGGGTGCCGAGGTTGAAATCTGACATGAGGTTAACATGCAGCCATCCTCTGAAGTTTCATCACACACAGCCAGCAGGCCAATGCCTATCCATTCCAGTGAACCCACAAATATTGTGCAGGTGGAGGGTGAGACAGTTATCAGGGAAGTGTGGTTACTCTGGCTTCAGTGCCTGTCAGCTCTGGCCATAGCCAAAGTGTGGGCAAGGTGCCAAGCAAGAGGGTTGTCAGGGGTGCTCGGAGGAGGCTTGCTGTCCATCCTCCACCTGATCCATGTGTCTCTTCCCATGCCACTCAACATATGTTTAGGGCCATCATGGAGGTAGAGGCATGTTCCCATAGGTGCTGCTTTGTAGATCTGGCACAGGCTGACATGTGTGACTGCCTCCACCTCATTGCTGATTCAACGGATCGGATGAATGACACTACCTCATTGCTGATTTAATGGATCAGACAAATGACACTTTGGAATGAGTGGTGGCTGTGATAGAACATCTGCTGGGAGGGGGAAGGCATCCTCATGGGTGTACGTCAGTCACATCATCTGCTGTTAGCCAACGTGCCCATGCCTGATCATGCTCCCATAGTGGCAGTACTTCCACTGCTGCATCAGTGGGTGAGCTGTCCACACCCAGACATGGCAGGCTATGGGGTCATGGTTCTGGGAACCTCTGCCAGCATACATCAGTCACATTCAGCTAGCAACAGTGCATTTGACCGTGCACATGGATGTGTGACTGCAACTTCTGGCAGAGCCAGTTCTCATGTTTGGAGATGACAATGATGAACTGCCACCTCTACCATACATGGCTGACATCTGTCTGACATACTAAGATGTAGAGCTAGCACAGAGCTTGGATGTGTTCTTGCAGACACTCACACACCAATTTCACCTGGAGGACCCCTACAGACACACACACACAACAGTTACATGTTTCAACTGTACAGCGTAAAACTCATTTTGTCAAACTGGCCATTTGTGACTTTATCCAAATGTCTGCCTACTTCTCTTTCTTACTCACCCTCACTCACTGACATTTTGCACCAGCCTAGGCTTCCTGCCCTTCCCCCAGCACAGTGTGCACGTGGTGATAACTGTGCCATATCCCTGTTTTGTATCTTTTGGATTCAGGGATACATAAGCTTTGTGCCTGTTGCTCAGGGTGCATAGCTGACTTAGTGCTTAGTATATCTGCATTTGTGATATTGAACTGGTAATTGTACCTTTGACTTATATTGGTCTTAGAAAGGTGCACAGTTGATAGCATCAAAATTTTCCAACTTTATTATGAATGATCTTGTGAGGGTTGTGAAGTCTGAAACTGCAATATGTATCATTTCTTTATAACTTCTCTCTTTAATGATTTTCCAGTGCAAATGTATGGTGCCAAACTGAGGGCATGCAATGACCATCACTAATTTTGAGAGGTATGACTGCATGAATCTTTGATGCCTGAGGCCTACTAATTAATAATGGACAGATATAAGTCAAATACGTCTCTGCTATCCCATGTCATTTTTTGTACAAATCTCCCACATTTTCTTGCTTACACTACCAAGTAACAAAATGCAAGGACATCCCAGTTGTTCATTTATTTATTTATTTTTATTTTACATTTGTTGACCGGGCTAGTCCAGCTGGATATATGTCCATTTTCAGTGGAGGCCCGGGGAGAAAAGCTCCAACGGTTATAACAAGTTTAGAGAATACAAAATAAATAACAAAACAAAACAAAAACATTGAGCATAAAAGATAAAAAGATTTTAGTATAGGTAATACACATCTCAGAGGAAATATCCATAACAAGATAATATTCCTAAAGAAGTTATTAAATAATTGCAATAAGCAAATTTGATATCAAAACGTAGTGTAAATAATACATTGTCTTACTAATATGGACGACAAAATAATTTTTTTTTTTTTTGTCATACAGTATACTTGAGATAAGTTATATCTACAAAGATGTTATGTCAGTGGGGATCAGTCAGGCTGCAGTAAAATAGAAGGAAGTATTGTGGTAGAGGAAAGGAAGAAGGAAGGTTAATCAGGGTTGGTACAGGAGCAAAGCCAGTATTTATTAAGATGGATTTCCAGTTGTCTTTTAAAGAGTGGAAGAGTGGACAAAGATGAAATATTGGATGGAAGTTTGTTCCACATTTTGCCAACTAAGTTGGAAAAAAGGCAATCTCCTGCAGCATTAAAGGGTTTGGTACTATTAACTAGTAGTTTGTCTGATGAACGTGGTTGTTTCAGGTTGTTGTAGGGAGTAAGGAGGTTAGAGAGTATAGGTGTTTTAGATGGTTGATATAGAATTTTGTGAGCTATTAAGAGCTGTTGGTAAATGAGCTTGTTAGGAAGTTCAAGCCAGCCTGGTTGTTTTAAGTTCAGACAGTGGTGAGTTCTAAACTAGGATCCTGTGGCAAATCGAGCAATATTATGGTAAGATGTAGCAAGTTTCTTAAGGTTACTTTTAGAGAGATTAGTGTAAATAGGGGAAGCATATAGAAGGGTAGAGATGAGGTGAGATCGGGCTAAGGTGGTCCGGGCTTCAGGTGTAAGAAAGGGTTTGATTCTGTAAAGGGATCCAATCTTTTTGTTAAATACTTTTATTGTGTTGTTGATGTGACAATCAAAGTTAAGATTATTGTCAATAGTAATACCTAGTAGTTTTGTAGAAGAATCAGGAGTAATTTGAGTGTAATCAGTGGAAGTAACAGAGAAGTTTAGGGAAGTAGATTTACGGGTAGGTGAGAACAGTAATAATTTGATTTTCTTAGGGTTAAGGAGTAGACAACGGTCAGAGAACCACTGTTCAACAGTGGTAAAGGTTTTTTGGGTAAGAGATTGGAGTTCAGTTTGAGAGGAAGCAGTGCAGATTATAATGGAATCATCTGCATATTGTATGCAAGTGGTGTTAGGGATAGCTGATTGGAGGTCATTAATAAAGATAGAAAATAGAAGTGGGCCTAGGATAGACCCTTGAGGTACTCCTAAAGAGATAGAAAGGAGGGTAGATAGTGAACTTTTCCAGAGTACTGCCTGCTGACGGTTTTCAAGATAAGAAGTAAACCAAGTTAAGGAGGAGGGATCAAGTGCAAGAGATTTTAGTATGTGCAGAAGAAGTTTATGGTTAACCATGTCACAGGCTTTTGATAGGTCTATGAAGAGAGAAGATGAAAGGTTATTGATGTTACAGTTATAGTTGATGGAGTTGGTAAAGGAGAGTAATGCAGTAGTGGTGCTGTGAGAAGGTCTAAATCCATGTTGACTATTGGCAAGTAGGTTATTATGGAGAAGGTGGTTAAGTAGTTGTTTATGGATACATTTTTCCATGATTTTAGCTATGGGTGATAAGAGTGCTATGGGACGAAAGTTAGAGAAGTCATTAGACGTGCCCCCTTTGTGTAGGGGAATGACGTGGGATATCTTCCAGATAGAAGGGACAATACCTTCCTTTATAGATCTATTTATTAGGATAGAAATGGGATAGGCAGTGGCTTTGGCTCCTATTTGCAGGAATTCTGCAGGAAGCTTGTCTGCAGATGGGGTGGTAGGTTTTAAGTTTTTGGAGTAGAGATTGGATATAGGAGGTAGATACAGGTTGTAGGTGAAGGGGAGGAAGAGTAGTTTTTAAAGTAAGTGAGAGTAGTTTAGAAGTGTCAGGAGAAAGGTGGTTTGCAAGAGTTTGGATGGTATTGGTGAAGAAAGAGTTGAAGTCATTGGCTATTTGTGTGGGATTGTCAGGGTCAGAATCCTGAGGGTTAGGTGTGATTGCCTGGCCTGGGGATAGAAGATTACTAATACTAGTCCAGATTGTTTTAGGTTCTTTTTTGGTGGTTTTCTGTAATTGAAAGTAATAGTTCTTTTTATCTTATCATATTATTACATAATGCACTCCAGATTCAACACTTGCCTTGTAAATCCAGCTGTTGCAATAGTTTTAATTCAGGGCTGACTCTGTCTGATGCAAGCAGTATGCAGCCAATACATGGTGAGGTAAAGGTTGTAATAGTTGCCTAGCATCAATGTTACTATATGTATGTATGAAGGAGGAAAATTTTAGGTCATTAGTTGGTGAGTGAGTGTGCTATGCATTGTCTCTTATCCAATGCGAGGGCATATTGAACATGCCTACATCTACCTACACCCACAGCAGCTGCTGGTTCCCCCTCTGACTACTCACTTGCGTATGGCTGAGATGACCTTTGCTTTGGTGGTGGGATGTGTACTCCTTCCTCTTGATGACTCTTCTGAAGCTGTTTTCCCAGGATGATGTTGTGTAGCATGGCACATACTGTGAATATTTCAGTACTTGTCCATGGATTGTACTGCAGGGCTCCCCCAGATGTATTTAGACATAGGAACCACGACTTCAGCAGCCTAAACACATGTTATATGATATTTCTGGTTTGAGTGTGTGCCTCATTATGGTGTTCTTCATCAGGTGTTTGTGCATTTCTGATGGATGTTGTAGATCAAAGTGTGTGTTGTGACTTTAAAAAATATTTCAAAGTGAGGGAATGTGCTTATAAATAGAGAGCACGTGCAGGCAGTAGTGCCATTTTGAATGAACAACAGAGGGTTAACATGTATGAGTGCAGTAGTCAGTCTGTTTATAAGTTTATTTAAGTTTAAGTTACTAAGCCTCAATCCTGATGTGTTTGTATGTAATGAAGCTGCTTGAACCGAACCCACAACTGTTCGTCTGTTTTATTCTGACCAGATGAGCGACAAGTGTCATCAGCCATGGTTCCAGTTCATAACCTGGATCCCCCAGTAAATGACCCTGTGGGATATCCCCACTAGCAAATATCTGATACATTTGGGAGGTGTGCCAGATTTGTGAGTCATGGTAACTGCCATGGTTGCCAGCACACAGTTTCAAGATGATTCCCTTGGCATTACACACAGCTGAGCAGCTAATAAAGTGAAAGCCCTTTCTATTAATGTAGAGCCTTCCCTGTTCCCTGGGTGGTGCCTTAATATCTACATGTGCGCAATCTATGGCACCCAGTACTTCAGGGTACTGTGCTACAGGGTAGAACTCCTGCATATTTCTGGCCCTAGGTGCAGGAGTACAGGGAAAATATATGCGGTCACTAGCATGTTGGAGCATAGCATTCAAGAACTGATGGAGGATCCTGGATGCTGATGACTGTGACACCCCCAGCATGTACACTGTTGGTCTCTGAAAGGTACCCATAGCTAAGATTTTATGTGCTGCACATACCTTTGTCTCCACTGGGATGGGTGCCCTTTGGTTTGCCCTGGCTCTGAGTTGAGGATGACAGAGGTTGCAGAGCTCCTGTAGTATGTCTCTATCCACCTTGTAGCACTTTAGAATTTCTACATCATGCAGATTGTGATAAGTTACCTGGGGTCTGAAAAATCTTCTCCTTCTTAGCCTTGATCTGTTGGCAGCAGCAGCAGCAGCATAGACTTCAGCCTGTTGCACATACACATGAACTAAAGCAACAGCAGCCCCTAACATTGCTTCTGTGTAGATTCCTTGCTGTGGCTGTATTTCAATATGTTTTGGAATTAGCAGGAATAAACAGCACTGAGTCTACACCATTGCTTTATAGCTTGTTGAATAGCTCCTCCATTTTGGATTAGCTAATTAGTGTACAGTTCAGCTGCATATGCAGTAATTTGCATGCCACTCTGTATACCATGTTTGTGTGGCTGTGCGTTTCTGTACACACTGTGTAGAACCATTTACTGAATCCAAAGTGGTGTGCTACCATGTGCGCATCACAGAGCAATGTGCACAGATGTAAACGGACCTTGTAGGCTTTATTGAATCTGGCTGAGTAATTATAACTGTAATTAATTAAATAAAATATACAATTCACATAAAAAACAAAAATATTGAATAACTAAAACTATAATTAAGTAATTAATGAAAGAAAATTTAAAATTCACAGAATCAGCACGGAAAGTTTACACTTGTTAGACAATCCTTTGTTTAAGGTGGGGGTGGCACCAGAAGCAGGAGGGCAGTTGGAATTATTCTTCATCAGGTGAGACCTTGATATGGTTATGAACATCTTCTCCAGGGTGTCCCACTCTACACTCACACATGCCTCTCAAGTGTGCCTCAATACTAGGAACCTACCTTATTTTGAGTTTTAAAAAAGTCCATGCTCCTCATTGGTCTACATTGAAAGGGCCTTTGTAACTAATATCAATGGTAAATAACACTGACTCATGTCAATTCATTAAATGAACATTTTATAATTATAAAGTGACACATTTTAACCATTTTTACTCTTCCTAGATGAAGTTGCTAGTAAGCTCTTAGCAAGTGTTCCATATTTCTCTCAACTGTTACACAAAACGAAAGGCAGTATTTCACATTCTGGAATGGAAGGTTGAGAACTATGAACACAGAGAACAAAGAAAATATTGAACAGCATAAGAAACTCTCAGATCTTTGGTCAGGTAATTGAGATGAAACAAGAAATAATGTTTGTTCTGTGAGAGAGAATAGATTAGATAGTGAGACCTTGGGCCGGATTTACGAAGGCTTGCAAGGAGTCTAAGAGTAGTGTAAGATGGCAGACAGCCAATATGTCTGCTGAGCGATCCAGCAATAGCCGGCAGGGGCATGCATGAGAGCTTCTAAAGCTACTCTTGCATGGGCAGTGTTATGGTATGCAAATTACCTCATTTGCTGCTGAAAGCTATGCAAATGAGATAAATTTGCGATCCAGGAAACACTAACCTGTCTGTGAAAGAGTAGTGTTATTTGCAGAAATGTACTCCATTGGTAACGGAGTACCATTCTCCAAATAGCTAAACGGAGCTATGACAGCTCCAAATAAAGGATGCATCTAGTTGAGGAAGCATGCCAATGGCCAAACATAAGGCCACTGGCATTTGCAAATGTTGTAAATCCTTAAAATCCATTTTTTTTCCCCGATCGCCGATGTTTAAGCGTAGTGCAGTGCCGCGCAAATGTGATGCACTTTAAATAAAATTAAAACAATTGAAAAATAGCCAAAAATGGGCATTTTCACTAAAAAGCTTGTTCTGCCATGCAGGTGAATGGCAGGCTGAAAACAACATGGCCACTGAGTAGGGGGGGGAGCTCAGTATGAGAGATGTAACCAAGCATTAGTAGGCAATCCTATGCAAATGAAGATAAGAATACTGAATCCTAATTTTCCCTGGCATGTGAGCCATGTCCCTTGAGTGTAAGTGTAGGAGTAGGGGAGTAGTAGAGTATAAGATAGATGACATCATGAGGGGGTATGTCTGAAAGACTGTAAGCTGATTGGAGCACAGTGGCTGCCCAGAGTTGCTTAGGATTGCAAGAGGCATGTCTACAGTTCTCCTAGCTGAAAACAAGAAACCAAAGGTGTACGCCGTGGATATATCTGAAATTTCTTGCAAACATGCTTACACCTTGTGCACGCATGTGTGCTTGTGTGTGCACATGTGCGCTTGTTTGCGCAGTGCTGCCCCTTGTGGAAACAGAAAGGGAACAGGAAGGAAAAGAAGTAGTAGGAAGTTAACCACAGAGAAGTAGCAGAGCTGCCAAGTGAAATATATCAGAATCAGCCAATTACACAGGCAGTAGACTAGCCCAGCCCAGCCCAGCACTTTAAACTCTGCAAACAGCAGTCTACCCTGTCTTTTCCCAAGAACTCTGCAACACCGCAGTATACAAAGAGTAAAAACTTAAAAAGCTTAAGTCAGACAAAATGTTAGGGGCTGCTATTGCTATCATGGCTAATCCTCACTCTTCACAACGTATTTAGTCTTCATTCTCTCCTTCTAACTAAAACATCTCACTCTCACTTACTAACGATGTAAGCTTGTGGTTCCTTTTACAATATTATTAATGTCAACTTCTGACTCCATGTTCTAAAATGTATTTTGTCGGTTCTTCAAGCAATCCTATACTTTTTTGCATTGTTTTTGAATTTCTGTATGTTTTTGCTGCTTTTGTTGGAGTTTTCCCGGCCTCCACTGAAAATGGACATATATCCAGTTGGACTATCCCGGTTAACAAATGTAAAATAAAATAAATAAAAATAAATAAATAAATCATAAACCAACATGTGCAAGATGCTGAGGGTGGTGATGTTGTGAATGCTGCTGAGCAACCCACAGTGAGGAGACGGAGAAGAGTGTACAGACCCAGGGTAACCTACCAGGGGCTACATGAGCTGGAGATAGTGGAGTGCTATAGAGTGGACAGAGACCTCCTGCAGAAATTGTTGAGCTGTGTCAGCCACGCCTCACACACAGAACCAACAGAGGGGAACCCATCCCAGTGGATACCAAGGTATGTGTTGGCCTATGAATACTAGCTACAGGTACCTTCCAGAGACCAACTGGTGATATGATGGGGGTTTCACAGGCATCAGCATCAAGGGTACCGCACCAGTTCCTGGATGCCATGTCAGCACATGTCGGTGAGCACGTATATTTCCCCAATTCCAGTGAGGCATTGGCCAGCAATATGCATCTTTTCCACCAAATAGCAGAATACCCTGAGGTAGTGGGTGCAATAGACTGCACTCACATACACATCAAAGCGCCACCGGGTGAGTGGGGTAGGGTCTACATCAACCGCAAGGGCTTCCCCTCCATCAACTGCCAGGTCATGTGCGATGCCCAGGGCATAATAATGAATGTGTGTGCTGGCTGCCCTGGAAGCTATCACGATTCCCACATCTGGCCTCTGACACAGCTGTACCAGAGATGTGCCAATGGGGACATCCCTGATGGGCACCTAGTGGGGGATGCTGGATATGCACTGGAGCCATGGCTGATGACACCCATCAGAAATGCACACACACCCAAACAAGAACTCCATAATGAGGCACACACACAAACAAGAAACATTGAGCATGTGTTTGGGATGCTCAAGTCATGGTTCTGGTGCCTGGACACATCTGGTGGAGCCTTTCAGTACTCACCAACTATATGTACCCAAATTGTCATGGTATGTGCCATGCTACACGATATGATCCTGCAAAAACAGCTGCAGCAGGAACAGCATGTTGCAGGGCCAAACAGCCCCCCCACCATTGCCAAGGCCTGCACAGACACAACGTGACTCAGAGGAGGAACAACCTGAGCCTGCCCCAGTAGGCAGAAGGAGGCGTGCCCAGTATGCCTTGGCCTTGGCAAAGAAGCAACGCATAGCACATACACTGACTCAGTAGGAACCCTGGAAATGACACCTCTCTCTGACTCGCACATACAATAAAAAGATGCCTAACTTGACACTACCTGTTTTCAAACATGTATAAGCAGTGTACTATGTGCATCTGACATAGGCAGCCTTGCAGCACCAACTGAGGCATGAATGCCCTATTTTAAGCAATATAAAGCAGTGCTAAGCACATTTTACCACTATTTAGCATATTTAAGCACAATTGTGTGGAGCTGTGCGCCACGCAAACTAGCGCAACGTCGGGCAATGTTGGGCAATGTTGGGCAAAGTCAGGCAGAGTCGAGCAAAGTCGGGTAAACACGCTCACACCTGCTTTACTGTTCCTTAACCAGTGAGGTCTGCCCAGCAGGAAAATAAAAAGCAGTGACAGGGCTTGAACTCAGGATACTGTGCACTATAGTCACAGTACTGAATTACTAAGCCATGACAGCATTTCACTGGCACAGACACAGCAGGACAATTGTAGACTAACGCAAACACAAACAAATGCTGTATCATGCCCTCTGAAGAGGCATATGAGTAACTTCCCCCAGGCCTATTCAGACAGATAACAGCAGGCCAGTCAGTGTGATGTGGTTTGGGTAGGCTATGAAGTCACAAACTAATATACATGAAACTGGAAGCTAAGATCTGTAGTACAGTAGTATGCCTCAAGCCAGTACAATAGGCAACAGTACAGACTGAAATGGAGTACCTGACATAGCAGTGCAGGCCTAGCAAATATGTATAAGTGTCAGGTGAACCCCTCATCCTATGTACACCCACAGTAACAATCAGGTGTGACCCCGGGTAGAAATGTACAAATAATAGCTGCCCCCCCCCCGTATATAGAAATGTTGATAAGTCTATGCAAAGTGACTCATGGAAGCCCTGCAGGCACAGCATGCTTCCTGTCAATGAACAACACAAAGGTGAGCCCTGAAGTAAAAAACAACTTGATTTTTCACACACATATAGTATATATGTCCATACTGGGCATGCTCACACACTTAAACAAATTTAGCAAATTTCAGTTAGCAACATACTGAAAGGTCATACTGGGCGTACTCACACACTTCAACACATTTAGCAAATTTCAGTCAGCAACATACTGAAAGGTCATACTGGGCAAGCTCACACACTTAAATAAATGAAGCAAATGTTAGTCAACAACATACTGAAAGGTCATACTGGGCATGGTCACACACTTAGGCCATGTCTGAGTACAGCAGTGGGCCACACATATCTGGCAGTTGCAGTTCTTACCCCAGAAACTTGTCACTATTCACCAATCCTGCCTTGTGCACACAGTTATATGAAAACAGACCCATATAATATATTGGACTCCTGTCATAATCAAACTATGTACTACAAGTACTTAAGTTGTTCAAAGAAAGTGAAAATTCAAAGAAGATCAATAAATCTCCGATCAGTATCATCAATAAACAATGAGCACTCCTAACATTATCCAGTCCATGTTCTGGCAAAAATATTGTCAAAGAGTCCATAGAGAACCATGAAGCTTTCTTTCGCTATGTCATAAATATCAGTGTAAACTCATATATGTTCTGAGTCAGTGCAAACTGTAAATGAATACATGTACATGACTGACATTGCCAACATCTTGTCAGACTGGTTCATACATATTTACCCCTGTCTCACTGACAAAAGGGCCCATTATCATACCTGGAGATTGTGAAAACCCAGAAATCACATATACAATGGTTAAACAGCACTTTCCAAACCTAAAAACACGGCATCTATGGGATGACATGGTTTCCCTAGCTGTGTCATATGTGAACTCCAAAACAAACAGACCCTGCACCTGAACAGTCTGTTGAGACTCACCCTCTGTACAGGATATGAAACTGTTGAATGCGTTACAGCAACGTTTGGCACACTCCACAAGTGTTGGTGCACAACAGACCATGGGAACTATTGTCTTATAAGCCTATTAAGCCTGATCTGCAAGGCCATGGAGTCCATCATGATGGAACTCATAAACAGAGCTATTGTAAGCCTACAAACACCCAACCCTACAAATTTTGGTTTGGTCAGGGGCAGATCATGGTTCCCAAACCTGCTAGACTGTTTTCAAGGCAGTCACCCAGGACATACATCAATGAAATGAGCTACACACATCCCACATAGACCTTGAAAAGCCCTTTTCCGACATCCCAGACACATGTTGTATCCACAAAATCAACAACCAGTGCATAAATATGTATGTCATCTGATGGATTGCCAACTGGGGCACAGATAGATCCCATAAGGTAAAAATTGTGGTTTCCTGTTCAAGCTGGTAACAACTGCTGTCCCCCATGGCTCAGTTCTGGGACCCCTCCTGTCTGGTGTATACTTTTCAAAAATACAGTCAAACACACGAGGGCTATGTTTAGCAAAGTTTGTGGATGACTGCAAAAAAGTTGTCATAATCGATGTTTGGGACAACAGAGACATCCTTAAGAAGGGTCTCAGTCAGACATATGTGGTGTCAAAATTATGGCCTCGAGCTACAGTGATACAAATACCACATAGGTGCAAACACCCTAAATATGGAGGTGATAATAAGGGATCTATGGACACATGTGGATAGTCATCTCTCCTTCCAGAAACACATTCATAAATTGGTTAGAAAATCATACTATGTGTTCCCACAAACTGCCAAGGTCTTTGCATGTAGGTCAAAGGAGGTTCCCTCTACTCATCAGTCATCAGACACATCAGAGAGTACCACAACACACTTGCGATGAATCTGACTAGGCAACTTCAGCAGCTGGAAAGACCACTGAAGTACCTCAACAAGAGGATTACTGACCTCAAACAGTTGCCCCATGCAACAAGACTGGATTTAACTCAATCTGTACTCTGTTGCATACTGTCTACTCAGGAGATCTCTGCCCAACAGGCAGGTCCATGTCCAATACAGAACTGATGTACATGTAGTGTAACTGAAGTAAACCCAAGCTCACTGTACTACATGCTCTAGGGATATCATCATCACAACATTAAATAGAACATGTTGGAGGGGTACATTACTAACTCACAGACTTCCCTTGCTTTGGAACAGGCTCCCAACCGACATTAAGCCGAGACCCTCACTGACACTCTTCCAGGGGAGCCTTGATGAGTGTATGTGAAACTGAACTGTCACACCATGGATCACTTCATCAGCTCTACTACAAAGAGGCCTAGGGAACTAACTCCATGTGTGGTGATAGCTGCACACTCTGACCATACTAATATATGCCTTCAGGCAAATAGCCTATTACCTACCTATGTACCTATATATATATATATATATATATATATATATATATATATATATATATATATATATATATATATATATATATATGGGGAATACAGTATAAAAAGCCAAAGATGGATGGGCAGAGATGTGTGTAAGAGGGTGACCATGACAGGGAGCCATCCAGGACTGTCCCACCCAGCACACATCCCAATGGCACAGAAGACATGAGGTGCACATCTCTCCCACTGTACATAACAGCCACCAGTATCTGTAAGAATTACAGTGTATGTGGTCCATGTGCCTGCTGCACAACATGACTGTACAATGAAGTACACATCTACTATCTGTAGACATGTACCTGTCACATAGGTTCATAGGTATGTAGTAGACTATCTCCACGAAGGCATATATCAGCCTATGCAAGTTGTGCAGCTTTCACCACACCATTGGGTAGTCTCCCAAGGCCTAGTTCTAATAGTTAGTACCCTAAGCTCTTTCTAGTGGGGCTGCTGATGTGATGCCTGGCATGAATTGTCTGTTTCCCATCCATTCATCAAGGTTCCAATTGAAGAGTGTCAGCGAGGGGTTCTGTCTGATGTACATTGGGACTCTGCTCCACAGTAAGGCAAGTGTCTGGGATGGTACTTTATCCCACCAGCATGTTGTATTCATTGTTCTGATGAGGTTCATATCCATGGAATGTGTAGAGCGACTCAATGTTGTTATCTGTAAATGAAGCATGTTCAACAGTTATGTGTTGGACATGGCTCTGTATGTTAGACAGAGTGTGCCTCTGAGTAGGCGGTATACAACGAAGAACAGATTTAGTTTTACCAGTTGTGTTGCATAACACAACTGTTTGAGGACAGTAATCCTCTTGGTGAGGTACCAATGTGGTTTCTACAGCTGCTGGATATGCTAAGTCGAGTACATCCAAAATGGTGCACTGTACTCAATGATGGGTCTGATAATGTAAGAGTAGAGTGCCAACACTACCTCTTTAGATCCTGATGCAAACCCTTTGTTGATTAGGTGGGCCACATAGGATCTCCCAATCACTTTGGCAACATGGTTGTCAAAGGAAAGATGACTATCTACTTGTGTCCCCAGATCCCTTATCACCTTGTCATTTTTAAGGGGGTAACACCTATGTGGTAGTTTGTGGGTATTTTGTTTTCAACAAAGAGGATCACTATGCATTCCTCCACAGTGAGCTTGAGGCCATGATTCTGACACCACACATCTGTCTCATAGAGTCCCTTCTGGAGAATATGTCTGTCTTCTGGGGAATCTATTATGGCAAACACTTTACACTTCCCAGCAAACTTAGTCAACCACAACCCTCCTGTGTTGGTATGTACATTTGAGAAGTCTATACCAAACAGGAGGGACCCCAGGACTGAACCCTGGGGGACACCAGTCATTACCGGTGTAGAGTCTGACATGTAGCCAGCAACTCATAATGTGTGGGATCTATCTGTGAGCCAGTTTGCAATCCATCTTGTGATGTATGGATTCATGGCCAGGTTGGTGAGTTCATCTATGCTACCTGACTGGGGAATGGTGTCAAAGGCATTAGCGATATATAGGTAGGCTGTGTTGAGCTCATTTCAATCATCTGTAGCCTGGGTAACTGTCAAAGAAATCCTCCCAGTTCAGGAGGTGCGGTCTGCATTTGACAAAGCCAAACTGGGTGTGCTCAACTGTGTGAAGGTTCCCAATCTCTGTATTGTTGACTTCCATTATGATTGGCTCCATTGCCTTGCAGAACACACTTGTCAGGCTCATAGAGCATGAATGCCAAGGGGTTTTTGTGACCCCACCCCTGTGGAGTGTGAAGAACTTTGCTGTGCAACATTCTATGGGTACATATCCTGTAGAGAGCATGTAGAGAGAGGTGTAGGTATCCTTGATGAATATGGATACATCCTCACCCTGTGTGCTATGATTCAGGTTCTGATGCTGGAAGATATGGAATGAGTAGTATCCTGGTAGTGCTAGTGTGCTGTCTGGAGCCTTGAACTAGGTTTCTGTTACTGCACAGATATCAATATTCTCCATAATGAGAAGTGCCTCGAGTGTGTGCATCAGGAGGCTGAGACTTCTGGCAATGAGTAGCATTTAGCTCACTTTGTGGTTATTTGTGTTGGTTACAGGGTTTGGTTTGTCCAGTGTGACTGGTGTTCCACACCTGAAGTCAGCATCTCATTGGCCCCATCTGACCATAAGCTAATTACCCTACATATTCACATTCTGGACCCACACCCCCATTAAGGAAACCATGTTAAAAAATGTCTCCAAAGCCAACTTCATGCTTCTTAAGACAGAAATGCTGAACTGCAGGACACCCATGCAGATGGACAATACAGTTATGACTACTGGATCCTTCACAATTGCACTTTATAAGCACTTACATGACTGCATGCATCGTGCTATCCCAAACAGAACCAAGACGCTATCCTCCAAGAAAAGGAAGCCAATCTGGTGTTCTCCTGCCATAAACAAACTGCACAACAGAAGGAAGAAACTGTTGCAAAGAGGGTAAAATCCCATGAGGGGAGGAGCTCCATGGTCAACATCAGTAAGAAGCTGTGATCCCTGATAAAATCCTCCAAAGCTAGTTATGAAAACAAAATCGACACTGATTCTAAAGACAACCACAAAGCATTGTATAGCTATGTCAAGAATCTCAATGGCAACACTCAGATCTGCTCTGAGTTACAGCACAATGGCACTAAATATACAGACCCAACTGATATTGCCAACATCCTGGCAGACAGGATCAGTGCTAACTTTACCCCCCTCTCACCCATGAAAGAGCACATCACTATAACGGAAGACTGCAAAGTTGCTGTCTTCATGGCTGCACAGGTAAAAAACACTCTCCAAAGCCAGGAACACAGCATCCATGGGACCAGATAACATCCCAGGCTGTGTTCTACACAAACTACAGAACAAACAGGCACCACACCTACATAACATGTTCAGTCATAGCCTCACCTCAGGCTTTGGGCCTGCTGGATGGCGCACAGCGACGGTTATCTCACTACACAAGAAATCGAACAAACTTCTGTAACAACTCACAAAACTCAGCAAATAGGCTCTGCAGGAATAATCCAAACACCAGAATATCTTTACTAATTTAATGAAGCGCTTTTCGTCACCTCCGATGGGGTAACTTCTTCAGAATACAGTCTCAGAACAACGAGGCCATTAAATAGTGCACCAAAAAGTCACATGATCTACCTGCAAGGTGTATTGATTCACAGGTAGTGATACACATTAAAAAGTACTTGTTAATAAAATTCATAAAAATTACATCTTACACTACTTATATAAAAATATAAAAAATATATATATTATATAGGAACACATTTGACCCATAATAAAACATGTTCGTGCCTAAACCAAGCATGATAAACATACAACTTTAATAAATTTTTAAAGTTGTTATAATATTCATACTAGAAACAGATCTACTACTATGATGAATTCAAAATAGATGTTTATAAATAACGTTCAAAATATTGTGATTGCTATCTTTCCAAACTTTTTAGCTTGAGGAGACATAATATATTACAATGATCTTCAATCCTGGTTCAACAAAGGCGTTCAGCCTTATTTGCCATCCTAGTTCACATTCTTCCAACAGTAGGTTTAAAGGGCCACCTCGGATGTTATGTTGAATGTGGTCTATTGCTTTAAAAATTAATTTATGTCCTGCGTGTGTCATAACATCTCACAAGAGCATTTTCCATTTTACTTGTTCCCATTGCATAAGTGTGCTCATAAATTCTATCTCAGAGCCTTCGCTCTGTTTTACCAATGTAAAATGCTTGACATAAGCAACACATTGCAATGTAAACAATCATTTTTGAATTACAATTTAAATTGTATTTGATTTGGTACTTCCTACCATTAAGTGTAAAAGTTTTACCTGTACTAATAAATTTGCACATGTTACAACATCCACAGATAGACATACCTGTATTTCTATGGATAATCTTGTGTCTATGCGATTCTAATAAGCTTTTCAAGTTTGTTCCTCTTCTGAAAATAATATTAGGAACATTGCTTAGTTTCTCTATTAATGTTTTGTCTCGTTTAAAGAGCTCCCAATTTTTATGTAGAATAGTCTTGGTTAACATACTGTCGCTACTGAATGTGGTGACAAAACTAAACTCAAATCCACTGTAAGGTTTTTTACTTGTTGGCATATTAACTAGTTGGTCTATAGTATTAATATTGGGATCCTCCAATCCAGGCCCTTGTGTCTCCAAAGGTATATTGTTGCCCGACTCATCAACTAAACTTTTACTTGTTGTAACAATAACCTCTTGGTTCCCCAAGGTATTGCTCAAAAGCATAGTACTACCTACTTGTACTTCAGAAAGCTTATTTCTATACAAAATTGGACTAATTAAACCATTAGTTCTTTTTGTATATACCTCATTAAATGTAGTTTCAATTAGAGACAATGGATAACCCCTTTGTCGAAATATTTTCGCAAGTGAGTTACACTCATCCAAAAAATCATGATCTAAGGATACCATCCTCGCGGCTCTGATCATTTGGCCTTTTACTATAGACCGTTTTTGCTGCATAGGATGTGAACTCGTGAAGTGTAAAAATGCATTACAATACGTCTCCTTCCTGTGTATCCTAGAATTATACCTGTTGTTAACCCGGTCTTTAGTTAGTCTGACATCAAGGTACTCAATACTAGTCAATTGGAAATTAAATGTGAATTTTAAGAATGTAGTTAACCTATTAAGGTATTCAAGTAGGTTTTTCGCTGATTCTAAATTGCCTCAGAACACTAAAAAAATGTCATCAAGGAAACGAGTGTAATACTTAATGTTGGACATGTATAAGGCGTTGTCAAAAACATACTTTTTCTCCCAATACACCATAACAGTGTTTGCAAAACTCGCTCCGCAGGGTGAGCCCATGGCTACACCCTGCTTTTGTAAAAAAAGTTTGTTTTGGAAGGAGAACAAGTTGTTAGTGAGAACAATGTCCAATAATGTTTCCACTAAATAAATTTCTTGGCTAGATGCTCTTTTTTCATGAAGGAATAAGCTAACCCATTCTGTGCCCTCTAAGTGTGGAATTGACGTGTAAAGTTCCTTTACGTCAATAGTGAGAAAGTTATCTTCATCAAAACATAAGTTGTTAATGTTTTGTAAGAACGCCCAGGAATCTTTACAAACTTGTGGTTCAGTTGCTAGATACTTTTTTAATATACTATCCACGACTTTAGCACAAGGGTAAGTAATAGATCCACGACCGTCTATCAGTGGTCTAAATGGTGGATCGTACAAATCTTTATGAACTTTCAGGATTTCAAATAAAACAGGTATCTTTGGCCATATCATAGTCATATAATTGTATTGATTAACATCTATTATAACTTCAATGAATAAATCATTTATGTAGCCTTTAATTCGCTTATAAGCGGTATTGACTTCATTTATTGATGCTTTTTCATAAGCATCACTGTCTAATAGAGTCTGTACTCTAGTGACATAATCAGTTGTGTCAAATATGGCCAAACCACCCCCTTGTCGGGTTTGGCAACTCTCACATTCAGAGATTTGAACATATTTAATTCTAAAAATTCATCACGTGTAATGTTAGTTACATGTGTACCATTATTCATTGAACCTTTGTGATTATTTGCAAAATATCTCAAATCAAGTTCAGTAATAGTTTCAAACATATTTAGGGTGGGGTGTAATGGGGGATTATACACACTCGACACCCTAAAAGAAGAAGTTGTTTCACCAGAGTTACCCAGTAAAATTTTTAAATTAAGTTTTCTCACAAATAGCTTCAAATCTTTCATTGTTTTAACAATGTCAAAATGGCGACTGGGGACAAAAGTGTTCCCTTTTGCCAACAGTTCAGCTAAGGTTGAATCGATTTCAATAGATGAATAGTTGAAAATATGAAAGTCACCAGTCTTGTTTTTTACAATAGCAAGCCTGTGTTGTGAGTCATTTGTTATCTCCTGCGTTTGTTGTTCACACGCTTTTTGTTTTTTTGGGTATAACTGTTGAATTTTTTTGGAATGGCACCAGGATGGACACCTTTGGGAAAATTTGAATTGTAACTGTTATCATTACAACTTGTCCCTTGTTGGTTGTTGGCCACTTTCTTGTTGTTAGAGTGAAAATGCTCACTATGTCTTACTTGATTTTGTTCAACTTCTGAACTAAATTCACTCGTGGGAGTTTTAGCATTCAATGTATAAGGGCCGTTCCCTTCATTAGTGACATAATTCCTTACAGTATTCCTACCAACATTACCAGTCATTGCCAAGCCAACTTGTGCCATAGAAGGTTTTGGGTATGCTAAGCCATTATCATAGGCTGCATGATCCCTGTTAATTTTTTTGATTTTGTTGAATTTCAATCTATCTAACAACTGGTCAATACTGTTGAAACATCTCTCATGTTCATATTTATATCTTGGAAAGTCAACATGAGAAGTAATAAAAGTGTTTAATTCACATACTTCCTTTGATAATTGAGATGTTTGGATAGTGTAGTGTTTAAGCATAAGTTCCATTAAAGCAAGCCCTTGCTTGTCAAATAACAAATTCAATTCAAGATGAAACGAGTCAGCAATAAGACCTGTAGGATACACATGATGTCTTAAACCTTTTGGAACAATTTGTTCCTTAATACATTCTTGAAAATAGTTGGTTTCAAGTTGGAGCTTCTTTAACTTTACTAGTTTTACATCTAAAAGTTTTAGTTGATCAGATATTAACACAGAACCAACCTGTTGGCAGTCGGCATTGTCAGCCGGTTGCCCCACATTGTACTCAGGGCTAAAGGAAAATTTCCGTGTATCGTTGATCCACTCATGGAAATGTAGGGTACTGATAAGTCTCACAACGCTGTTCTGCCTTCCAACTGATTCACTGGTAGAATTTGCGTCTCTGTTGAATGATCCGTTCAACATTCCTTT